>NC_053445.1:3166905-3278470 GCF_007990345.1 Gossypium hirsutum | reverse complement strand
CAAAAGAAAATTTTAGGAGGCACATTACTTGAGATTTCAGTAATGAACATGGACAAACATTGATGAATTTCAATAAGCACATAACTTGATATTTACGGGTCCTCTTTTACCTGCTCCGATGAGACTGAAACTTGATATTCAGATCAGTGTGTGCAGAATACGAAATTCGCAGGTGACAAGAATAACATGGCCTGGAAGCAAGTACCTACATTCAAAATATCATGATAAAACATTACAACACAACGGACAATGTTATTCAGTTCCCAAACCATATGTGTATGATCAATATGAAGGACAGATTAAGTGATGCTAGAGAAAGGGGAAAATAAATGGGCATGTTTGGAGGAAGAGACAAGCAGTCATACCTGGGAATACTTCTACCGTCCAAGGCATTCCTTGCTGAAGATGCAGTTTCAGCATCAGTGAATTGGATTATGCCTACCAAAATTTGCCATAAAAATGAGTGTGATAATGGAGAGATATGCAATCTCTGAAGGCTTAAAAATCTAAATGTAGCATCTCACCTGGAATCCGCAGCCTTTTCAAAAGTAGCAATTTTATGCACAAAACCAAATGCAGAAAATACCTGAAACAAAATTAAATCAGAAACAATCAGATATCACAAACATAAATAGAAAAGAAAAAGAAGGAACATTAAAAACCATCACAAACATTGGGATTATGAGAAAAATCTTTGTTAGCAAATCCAAAATGGACGAGAATAAGTGCAGAATGACACCTGTGCATACATGCCTCAAGATAGACCCTTAGAGAAAGGAGTATGACGTACATGACAATATTTCCAAACTGTCTCCAACAAAGGAATCTAAATAAGGGGTACAACTGTCTGTGATTCAACTGATTTCAATCAAAAGCTGCTATCTCTATATGTAAAGAACATTAAAAGATAACAGTTTGTTCATTTGAGATCTACAAGAAATGGCCCTGAACTCTCTAATTGAATATCATATTCCTTAAAAGAAAAGGGTTTAAGAACATCAAGTATCCCTCATCAGTCACATAAGAAATAACACGGGCGTAGGTAAAAGTGGTACTCCACAACATATGCTATGTTTAACTCCAGAAGTCCATAAAGGTTTCACAAGATTTGACCTACTAAAAGTAGGCCATGTTTAGAAATAAAAATACAAGACGTCCTCATTTAATCGTACAAACATGTTCCTTATTCTGGAGCTTAAGCATAAAGAAGCTTTAAAAATCTTAGACTATCTTTCCTTAAGTAGCAATATAACAGCGATGCAACAATAGATAGCATTTAATTGAAGACACAGACACAAACCGTAATAAGTACTTACCAAGTGAATTGTCTCAATGGTCACATCATTAGCTTCCACACCCTCAATGGTAACCAGCAAAACATTTCCTGGGGTATCTCCAGGACTTTTGTTGTTGACAATTTCATGTCTGTTTGAATATTGAATATATACTGTTTTTCCACGAACCTGTGCCGGCTCCGATGACGAAGCATAGTATGAAACCATCGAAATAGCCTGATTTAAGTCTACCTGAAAATACAAGTAACATCATTGATTAACAGAATACAGTCACTGCTTACCTTCAAATATTATCTAAATTCACTATTTGAATTAAACCATCAAAAATTTCACTAATAAAAGAAGAATGGAAGCCAAAAATTCACATTTTTCCCATAAGCCCGTGATAGATTACCCTCGACCCAACAAAACAATTAATCTTAATCCATCAAGATGAAACGAAACCATCAGTTCCCCCAACCCCAATCCACCACCAAATAAAAATAAACAAATAAAACTTTGCAGTTCCGCAATTAACCAATCAATTTACATAGAAATAAAAAAGCAAAAATCAAATCAGATTTTTAACAATGCCAAAAAGAAAGTCTCACAAAAAGGAACTCATAAGCTTACAATTTCTAAGATGTGTACACATTGAAATTTACACTAGAAAATTAACAATCAGTAGTCGATTGCCCTTACCGTAACACATTTTTTTTTACCAACGCCCAACGCAAAGCAATCCATAAATTATAAAGCAAAAAGAAAAAAAGAAAGAACCGTTGATGGATTTAGAAGCTTACAAATTCAACAAAAGCTTGGTTCCGATTGGCGCCGACATTGCACTTAGTGTTAACGATCTTCCCAAAGGGTTTACAAAGCTCAACGAGTTCCTCTTCCGTACACTCCCATGGGAGATTACGGAAGATGCAGGACCTTCGATGGTGTCTGGGTATAGCGGAACTGAGTTTGGCTTGACGTTGACATCTAGGGTTTCTCAAAGGACGGGGAGGTTTTCTTTTTACAGAAAATGCGGGAATTTGGGTGTCAGTTTTTTGTGAAGGGGGGGGCGGGGGTTGATTGATCCGAGGCTAATGAAATATATGGTTCAGCCGTGAGACTTTCCGGCTTGACTTTTACAGATTTACCCTTGTTTGTTTCATGAATCTATACTTGCTATGTCTAGACTTAAATATATTAAAGCTACTTTGCATTTTTTAAAATTTAGATTTTAGTTCTTATATTTTAATATTTAGATATTAAGTGTCTTTAATTTTATTTTAAAAAAATTATTCACAATTTAACTATGTTAAAAGTAAATTAATTTATTTAACTTTCAACGATTATATTTTTATCAATTTAAACTTTACACTTTAAAATTACATAAAAAAAATTTAAAAAATGTTTTTCCATATTTTAAATAAAAAATAAAAAAATAAGGAACAAAATAAAGACTCTTTAAATTTCAAAAAATAAAACATAAAAATGATTTTAAAACTATAAAAAGATTCTCAAATTCAATCTTATCTGAACTGAACACGATTGGCTAATCAAACCAGCTAGGGTATTGGTCCAGTGAGAAGTAAAAACTTAGTTGACATGCGAACCAGTATAGATTAGTTGAATCAAGCTAAAAGACTGATCTAACCAATTGATTTCTAGAATGATCGGTTCAACTGATTTAAAGAAAATAAATTATAAAAATGGGTTCAACTGCCAATTCAACTAGTTTTTAGCCTAGTTCAACCAGTTCGTACTGATTCACGGGTCGTCTAATTTTTTACCTCTCACAAAATCGATACCCTAGTTGATTCCTAATCCAATCGATCTAGTTCTATTTAGATAACATTGAATATTAGAATCTTTTATATTTTTAAAAATATTTTTATTTTTAAAGAGTTTTTTATTTTTTAAATATATTTTTTAAAACTTTTATGTTTTCTATTTAAAGTATGAAAATAATAATAATTTAAAAAACTTAAAAAAATACATACTTTTAAAGGATATGACCAAACTAACAAAAAATGTAAATGTTGAGACTAAAAAAATTTAAAAATTTTTAGAAATCAGTTAACCCACGAACTAGTACTAACTAATTGAACCGAGGTAAAAAAAAACAATTGAACTAGCAATTGAACCGATTTTTATAATTTTTCAATATTTTTATTTTTATTTTTAATAATTTATTTGCTTTGAACCAGTCTAGCCGTTTGTTATGAAAACTAATTGCTTAAACCAGTTTGAAATTGATTGAACTATCAATTCAACCAATTTTTTAGCTCGATTCAACCAATCTATATCAATTTGCAAATCAATGGATTTTTTACCTCTCACCGGACAACACTTCAACCGGTTCCTGATCCAATTGATACAACTCACCAATCTGATTCAATTTAGATAACATTGAATTTGAATTGTTTTTTATATTTTAAAATCATTTTTATTTTTTGAATTTAAAAGAGTTTTTAATTCTCATTTTTTTTAAATATATTTTATAAATTTTTCTATTTTTATTATAATATGAAAAAATATATTTTTATGCACTTTTAAAGGTAAGAATCAAATTGACAAAAAAATTTGTAAATGTTGAGGGCTAAAAAAATTTATTTTACCTTTGGCATCATTAACTTTAACAACAAGATTAGACGAAGGAACCAATATTTTTAAATAAAAAAGAATAGGGACTCAATGTCTCAAAATTAAAGTATAAGAACTAAATTTTAAATTTTAGAAGAGTACATGGACCTTTGACATATTTAAACCCCATACTTATATGTAGATAATAATATTAGAGAGGGATTATAGGTGTTCATGGGCCGGCCCGGGCTGCCCAGAAAAAATTTCGGCCCGGCCCCCCCCGGCCCGAAATATGGGCCTAGAATTTTGCCCAGGCCCGGCCCGGGAAAAATTTCATAAGCCCGGGCCGCCCGGCCTGGCCCGTTTTTTAAATAAATACCAAAAATTTATTTTAAAAATTAAAATAAAATTAAAAAAGTATTTTAAAAATATTTTAAAATTAAAAAAATTAAAAAAAGTATTTTAAAAAAATTAAAATTAAAAAAAATAAAAAAAGTATTTTAAAGTTAAAAAATAAAAAATAAAAATATTTATTATTCGGGGCGGGCGGGCCGAGCCGGGCCCGGGCCAAAAAGTGGTGCCCGAGGCCCGGCCCGTTTTTTAATCGGGCCTCATTTTTTTGCCCAAGCCCATATTTCGAGCCTATATTTTACCCAAACCCTCCATATTTCGGGCGGGCCGTCGGGCCGAACCGGGCCGCCCTGCCCATGAACACCTCTAGGAGGGATCCACTTAATTGGTGTAAAACTTAAGTCGTTTTACACAATTTCATAATTTTTTATACGATTAATATTTTAACAATCCTGACATTGAATTTATATTTGTTCTTGTCATGCATGTAATTTTTTTAATTGATCTGATATCTCTATCATATCTATCTGAAATATTGTCTATATCAATATATATTTAACGATTGAATTTTTTTATATAAAACAAATAGTTAATTTTTAATTTATGTCATACTTGACATATATAGTCTATATGAATTGAGATGAAAAAATATGAAGGTTAGATTGTTAAAGTTACGGAAGGATATTACCCAAGTGTAAGTAGATCCCTCCCCTATATATTATATTATTTTACAAATTTTATTGATATTTGAATATAATTATAATTTAATTTAAAATTATTAATTAACATCTAAACGTAAAGTAGTAGTGATATTACAAAGTGTATTGACATCTAAATATTATTATAATTTAATTTAGATTTATTAATTGACATTTAAATTTAATTATAATTTAATTTAGGTTTATTAGACTTAAATTAATATGGTAGCTCAATTAAAAAAAAGATTGAGGTAAAATTAAATTTTAATTTGAATAAAATTATAAGCATAAAATAGAGAAAAAAAGATTTTATCTATTAAATATTTTTTAATTAATTTTAGAGTTATATATCAATTAAAATTTAAGTTTAGCTCTATAAATATAGTATTCAACAGGTAGGCACATTCAATCAAATAGCATCTAAGAAAAATTACAGGTACAAAAATGAAGATTGTTAGTATTAATAAGCTAAAAGTTTTTTTTTAAATAGAGAATTAAACCAATGATTCTTCGAAGAGATAATATTGAATCAATTCGAACAACAATGATACTAAAAAGATATAAAATATTATTTAATTGATTATGAAGCAATATAATATTATGTCTATTTTTATTATTTCAATTTAATATTATAGTTTTTTTATTTTAGTTCAAAGTTTTTATATTAATTTTAATAGTAGTATGTATTAATTCAACATTATTTTATCTAGTTACTTAATATTTTACTATAGATTGTTTCTAGTTCTTTAATTTCATTATTTTTTAAAACATTTTATTTATTCTCTCAATTATTTATCAAAATTAATAGGACTTTATTATAAATTAGACAAATCTTGTAATATATATTTTTAAATTTTAAAATAATATTATTTAATAAATTAAAAAATAAGTACGTAAATCACATGCAATGTACATGACATTTGAAACTAGTATATTAGAAGTAGATATCTTAATGGCTTAGGCTACCCACCCAAGCCCAAAAGCCTACCAAAATTTTGGAAGGTTTTGGGTAAAAATGTTAGGCTTGAAAATAGGCTTGGGAAAAATCGTTTAAAATATGAGCTAAACTCAAGCTTGAACATTCAAGGCCCGAGCTCAACCCGACTTGACCCTTTTTTTAAGTACAATATATTATATTATGTTATTTTTATGTATCATGTAATTTATAACACAAAAAATTAAATCGATAGTAATAAGTAGGGATAAATATCAAAACTGTATATAAACTTTCTGCAATGTGCAATGCCATACATGTGTTGGGAAATGTGCCCATATATATATTCTATATATATCATATTTTATCTTATTGTCACCATTGTGTCTTCTTAATGATTAATATCACCATTGTCAACAAATGACTGTGATGAATTGCTCATTCGAGAATAAGCAATCCGAGGCCACATTCCATATTTATCAATCTACACAATGCCAATGAGTGGATATCGCTAACTCTTTAATTGAGTTATGAATTTCACTGTTAGTAAATTCATACCATACACAAGTAGGGGTGTTCAAACGATTAACCAAACTGAACTAGTATTAATCGAACTTTTTAATCCTTTAACCATTAATCAAACCAAAATTTTTTCAAAACAAATAACCGAACCAAATTTTCAGTTAATTGGTCCACTGAATTAACCGAATTATGTTTTTGTTAACAGCAATATAAAACAATAAATAATAAATTATAATGTCCAATTGATCGAATTAAATCAAACTAAACCAAATAACGAACTAGTAATAGCTAATACATAAATGACTATAGAATTTAATTAATTTTGAAATCGGTTAATTACCGCATTTTTAAACAAATTAGAACCATTAATTGAAATTCTACAAAAACCTTTACTGACCTCCGACCGAACTAGATCAATAGCGACCGATTAACCAATTAGATCGTTCGGTGATTAATTTGTTTTAACCAAAGAGTTGACACTTTATACACAATCATTACCGCAACTATGACCGACATTGGCTCGATCATGACTTAGCCTCCACTTATATAAAGCACAAGAGTTAAATCATGTTAGTGAACAGGATTAGTAAATCACACCATGAAATGTCACAATGATAATTCACAAATAGATTAGAATTAATTCATCTTGGCCCGGTCCAAGATTATCATTCTGCAAGTTTGAAATACATAGCTATGTCTCTACCTGTGGAATCAACAACTCCGATAGCCAAGACTAGTCATGCTCCTCAATTGGAATGGTAGACGACATGATATATTCTTCAAGTATTTGAATCAAATTCTCACTTTGATTCTTTACGGGATTTAACGGAACTCATTTTAGGTTATCTACTGCTGAAGTAAGTTGTCTTTCTCATTATGTAAACATTTTTACAATACCACTTATCATCAGTTTTGAACTTAGACAATCAATGAGCTAATATTGTTTGTCACAATTTTTATCTGCATTGCAAAATAGAAGGAAAGAAATAACAAAAGATATAACAGTGAAATGTGAACTTTATTTTTTTAAATCGTTCAATACATAGAAAACATATACAATGTTACTAAAATATGGGCACATTTCCAACCAACTCAAGCCTAATTATAGTATGCGGATTGAGTCCCGTACCACTAGCGCAACAAAAATCGGATCGGACTGCATTGAATTAGAATAAAATTCTAACAAAATTTGAAAATAATTAATTGAGGGTTAATTTATTCGATTTGGAATAATTAGGTGGTCGTCGAGAAATTTGTTCAAGCTAGAGAGTTTGTATTTTTTTTTTGAAGAATTATTTTAAAAAATCTCAACCAATTTTGGGAAATCATTTTGATCAAGTAAATTAAATTAATCAATTAATTAAATAATATGATAACTTTGAAAATGATTTCAAGTCAGGCAATTGGGTCAATATGGATAATTAAACTTGAAAATTGGACTTAAGATCAAGAACTGAACTCGAAATCAAAAAACTCCGAGAACCGAAACCACAAAATGGATTGAACTGGGCCTTGGGTGTAAAATAGGGTCATGGTCCAATCGGCTCGCGCGCTGGACCAGACCAGTCAGGCCAGTCATTGACTTGACCCGAACTAACAGTAGCTGAAGCACCGACTAGGCCCCATTTGATGCAAAACGACTACGATAGGGGGTGGGGGATCGTTGCCGATAATTAGCAACGGCCATGCACCGAAGATAATCCGGCAATCAGGCGGATGGTCGGTGTGTGATCTTTGGTGGTAAAGTAGTGATAAAATTAGACTACTAGGACTCAAACCGGAATAACTTGATTTCAAATTAACTTTTCCAAAGATAATATTGTTTAAATGAATTTAATTTAATATTATTCTAGATATTAATATGAGATATTAAATTTAATTTAATATTTATCTAGATATAAATTAATTTAATGTTTATCTAGATATATAATTTATTAATAATTAATTGTGATTAATTGTCAGTTAACTCTTCTAAACTCTCCCTATATAAAGAGAGTATGAGTTTATTATCCTGATACACTTGAATTGAAGAAAAGTTGTAGAGAGAAAAATCTCTAAAGAAATTATTTCATAAAATTTCTAGAAATATTCTTATTTATTACAATTTGACCGAACAAAATTTAGAAAATACAAAATTGTACTCACTGGTAATTTTGTGAAAAATTTTCTAATTTGAAACGAGCCCACACTCAGTAAATGTGAGCTTAAGGAATAGCGAAGAAGACTATTCGGTCGGAAGCGTTCACTATAATCGAATCAGTAAATGTGCGATTTATATTAAGTGTTGTATTACTTGAGAGTAACACAATCAAGTTTCTAGTGTTTTTGGAAAAAAATTAGAACTTCTGATTTTCCCTTAAGACCTATTTCCCGTTGCGTTCTTCCAAACCCTGATTCTTCCAACAACTATGAACTTTAATTGGTGCGGAGTTTATAAATGAAAGTTAATTTGATTAAAATTATTCAACAAATCACTATAACAATATTAATCGACATTAGGCACCAAATTTATATGTATATTTGCACTAGATCATAATAATATATTAAACAATAATAAATAAAAAATATATATTCATTTCTTTAGATGTGTTCAAATTGAATCTGTAACACCCCAAAATTTCTAATTTCGTTATTGTGAACAATAAGATAACAAAATTTGTTAGCTTCTAGTGGTTATGTTGTTCTTGGGTAGTGTTTTGGAGGTTCCAAGTTGCAAGCTTTCGCTTGGGCAAATTTTGGGTATTTTGAATGAATAGGCATTACTCCTATGTTTAGTAGGCTTTTATTTTGTTTGTTAGGTAAATTACATCAGAATGAGTTTGCTGGTCTATTGTGGTTAAATGGTGTGTATATGGGAGGTCTTGGATTTGGGGGTTAATCAAGAGATTTTTTTTTCCTGTATAACCGAGAATTTTGACTCCTTTTTCAAAAAAATATTATGCTGTCTATTCTTCTCCCTTCCTTTTGCCTGAAATTCTCTGAGTTTTTCCATCTTTTTCTTCTTTTTCTTCTCTTGATTTTCCCTAATCCATTTATTTCCTCATTTGCACGCGGTTAGTGCCGCTTAGTTTTAAGTAAGTGGTTCTCTTCGTTTCTGTCATGAATCTCTAACGACGAAGTGGTAATTTTTTCTCTCCGATTGGGCATAAGGGGAGCTCGGCTGGTGAATCAGTGTTTCGCTTAAATAGTTAAACAAAGGTTATCGTTGGGGTAGTTGGGTTCTGTTCGTCTGGTTGCAATTCGCTGAAATCTGTTAATAAGGTGATATTGATTAAAGGTTGGAGTGGTCGGGATGTCTAACATCAAAAAACAGTGTGACCGAAATGCAAAAAAAAGGGATTCGGCGAAAAGCAAAATTGCTTGCTGTTTGGAACAACAACAGGTAATTTGGAAAAATAAAAAATTGGGAAATCGAATTAGAGAAGAAAAAATATGGAATTAAACTTATTGAGTCTAGTTTCAAGAAGAAACGGTTGAAGTAATGAAATTTAAATATGAGTAATAAACTTGAACAAGGAATGAATTCGGTCCCTGTTCATATGGACAATCATCAAAAATTGGAGAAAAATAATTAGGGGTTAAAATACATGTTTAAATTATATGAGTTATTTCAATAGAAATAAATGGAAAATCATCCAAATTTTTACTAATAGAATATTAATTTTAGCAAAGAATGGTACGAAGCTGTCCAGAACAACAAAACAGGGGTAAATTGAAGATTTTACTGTAGTTATTGGCTGAACAAAAAATTCTGAAATTTTATGGTAGAAATGTATTTGAGTTTAAGTTTCAAAGACATCAAGACGGTATCTTAATTGGAATTCTGTAGCTCAAGAGATAAATAATTTCGTAACAGTAACTCAAGTAACAGCTTTGAAGGAAGCAAATAATAAATAGTGAAAACATGTATGGAATAATTAACTAGCACGGATTACATTAAAAATGGATCACATGGCCAAGGCTAATTTGGGCCGAGTGGGCCACATGGCGTGTGAGCCCATTTTCTTGAAAAGTTTTGGTAAGTTGCATAGGTCGCCCAGTCGACTGTGACCTATCTGTAAGGTCGGTAAGCTTTACTTAGACCTCTATATCTGTATTTGTCTGTCTGATTTCTATATAACGAGCAATGACTTATGATATCTGAATGTATGTTATTAAATTGCAATAATGGCATGAACATATTTGTATGTTGCATTGCATCGGAGTAGGTTGATGAATATTTGGAGGAAGTGTCTGAAAGGCTATTAAGGCTATTATTTGGCAGCTCAGCTACAACTTCTGATTATTGTGCTGCATTTTGGTACAGCATGGTGTGTAGGGATGGGTGGGTTGATTTAATCCCACATGGTGTGTAGGGTGGACGGAGATGGTGTGTAGAGCTGGTGGGTAGGATTCTGATTTACTGTATTTGCATGTTGTATCTAATATGGGCCAAGGCCTAATGTATTCGAGATGTATCTGAATGGGCTAAAGGCCTAACTGATTTCTGTGATGGGCCACAGCGCCCCAGACTGTATCTAACTGAATTCTGTTGATTATCTGTATGCATATTTCTGTGGGATTACACACTGAATTTGCGAAAACTCACCCTTTCTCTATTTAATTCTGTCGGAACATAACCCCAGACTTGACGGGGATCGGATGCAAGCAGAGGATCGACGGTGGCCACAAACGTAAATTTTAGACTGTTTTCCGTTAATGGCCTAAATTTATTACATATATTGGGGTTTTTGATGATACTTCTGGACTAATGGACTGGTTGGCTTTAAATTTGGGACTTTATACTATTTTATGGATTTTTTTAAATACAACTCCACAAAAACGTTTTTTCTAAAACAAGGTTTTTTTGTAAATAGAATGATTTTCCCTAATTAATTGGTTAAAAAAGCTTCGGCTAAGAGACAAGTTTTAAAGCAAATTACTATTTTTTTTCGAATTAAATAAAAGCTAACTTACTGTAACGGTTTTTAAACTCGACAATCTTGTTTCAAATCCCTTTCCAATGTGACATCGCCAGATTCAATCCATAACGTCTAGGCCGGGTTTGGGGTGTTACAGAATCAAAATTAAAGTTTCATGTATAAATATGAACCACAATCAAGTTCTATTGTAAATTGCCAAATCAAATTCATGTTCAATTGCACATTGGAAAAATCATATTATTGATATGCCTAATAATACTACTTTATAATGTAAATATTAAAAGATGTTAAGATATCTATATAAAATTATAATAATATTTATTAAAAATATATATAATATTTCAAAAAAATTAAATACAATATGAGATGGGCCTACAATGGGCTTGAGTTAGCTATTGATAAATAAAGGCAGCTGGGCAGACATTTAAGCCCATATTTGGGTGGGTCAAGTTTAGACAGTTAAAAAATGTTAGTATCATGCTTAAGCACGACTAGAACTTAGCTCGACTTGGTCCATAAACATCTCTAATTAGAAGTGGCTAAACTGAGTTTAATTGAGTCCAACTCAGTCAAGAAATTGCCAAATATCTAATCATTTTACAAAGTAATAAATATTTATATATTTTTTATATTTGAACCCCAAACATTATGGTCCTTGAATATTTTAACTTTACATTTTAACCAAAGCTTCCATTGTTTTCTATCTAAATTTTTTATAATATATTTTATTTCATTTTTTTTATCGGCATAGTGGTGTGCCATAATTTAAAGTGGCAATTGATATTAAGTTTTGGGATAAAGTTCTACCAAAATTTGTGGGTATAATTAAAAATTTTCAAAAAAAGTTAATGAGAATTTAAAAATAGGGGTTTAATTAATTTTATGTATTTTTATTTTTTAAGATTAGGACTAAATTGATAGAATGTGTAAGCTAAGGGCTAAATTTGTTTTTTTTTAGAATTAGGACCAAATTGATAGCATCTATAAACATTGGAGAACTAATTTTTATGTCAATTTTTAAAACTAGCTTATTGATAAATTGTTTTGATATAACAAACAAAATGTGATGAATAAAATTTGTTTTTGAACAAATAAATTATAAAGTTAAAAGCATAAAAATCATTCAAGGTTTTCAAATTTAGAATTTAGAAACTAAATTTTTGACAAGTCAAAAATGTTTAAACTTTTTAACTAATTGAAACATTTTAAATGATTGAAACTTTCTAAAAAATGTTGAATTTTCCAACATATCTCACCCATATATTTTGTTAATACTTTTTCAGATCGATACCAAACATGCTTACTGACTTGAACAACATTAAAAAGTAAAGTATCATACTTTTGTATTTACAATACCATCTTGATATCGATACCGTTTTTTCTGACTGATATCTTTCAACATCAAAGTATCGATACCCTTTAAAAAGTATCTATAAATGATTGGTATAATTGTAAACTAACTTTAACAGTCACTAAATTAGACATAAATGCTAAGTATAAAAACTCGTAGAAAAAGTATCGACACTTTCGTTGCAATGAATTTATTGATATGGTATTTTCATCCCAATGCTCTATTTAATTCCCAACACCACAACCGGTTGAAATCAATTAGAGGGTATAATATCAGCTTCAAAGGCCATACAACAACAAGAAAGATAATAAGCTAAAAGATCAATCAAACAACCTTTGTGCTCAATTTTCTATACTTTCTTACTACACTTGTGAGTTTCATTGTTATTTTATCAGCTTAAGTGTTCTTCTTTGTAATTGGGCTTAATGGCAACACTTTGATCTTAAGGGTTATTTTTTATTACTATTTATATTTATTTGAGAGGATTTGTGTTTTAAGGGTTTAGTAGAGAACCTTAGAGAGTTTGTAAGGTTAAACATTGTCCTCAAAGGTTGTCAAATTAGTGGAATTTGGGAAAAATCCTTAGTTGTGGAAAACTAAGGTAGTGGAGTAGCAATGAGGCGAACCATTATACATCATTATGTTCATTGTCCTCCATTTATTTTCATTG
This sequence comes from Gossypium hirsutum, assembly GCF_007990345.1. Lineage (NCBI taxonomy): Eukaryota > Viridiplantae > Streptophyta > Magnoliopsida > Malvales > Malvaceae > Gossypium > Gossypium hirsutum. The sequence continues at coordinate 3,265,171 of NC_053445.1, read as the reverse complement.
CCTTCCACCAAAATTTTAAAGCCAATTCGCCCCCTTGGCTATTTCGAGTTATTTTGTCGAGCTAACAATTAGTATCAAGCTAGTCTCTTTTACATAGTTGAACAACAAAAAAGGAGATCATTGAAGAAGCTCAACAATCAATACTCGATCCAAACAATTACTCTACTTCTGGGTCAATTTTCTTGGTGAGTCCTAATCTATCTCCAAGCCTCCATACTTTAGTGGTGCTAACTATTCCTATTGGAAGACAAGGATGATGTTGTTCATCTAAGCAAATGATCTTGTCATGTGGGACATCATCATAGATGGTCCCTCCATACCACTTAAGCAAGAAGGAGAGCTCTTAGCTCCAAGGAGCAAGAAGGAATGGAACGAGGAAGATAGGAGAAGCATTCAACTTAATGCCAAGGCAATGCACACTCTATTTTGTGCACTTGGTCTGAACAAGTATAGTAAAGTGTTGTCATGCTCAAATGCCAAGGAAAGTCGAGACAAGTTGGAGGCCACTCATGAAGGAACAAGTCAGTGAAGAAATCTAAAATCTAAAATTGAAATTCTCACCTCAATTATAAAAACCTTCAAATAAGTCGGAAAGGATATCAAACGATGTTCATGTTGGATTTGGTGCCTTAATGTAGTATTTTCGTCTAACTACACTTAATTTTTTTCAAACAGATTGATTATGAATTATTCATGAATTAAATTAATATACTTTTTATTATTTTCCTCACTTGATTTTTACACCAAAGAAAATAGAGCAAATGTTGCTCATTGGTTGTCTAAATGTTTAACTAATACTAAGCGGTATTATGTGGTCGGATCGTAGTACAGAAAGACAACTTGTATTAGAAGATGAACCTAAATATTTCCTAGTCTAATAAAAAATGAGCAAACCGATTGAAAGCTAATATGTTGTTTATCAAGTCCAATTAGGGAGATGCCTTGTCTTGGACATCAAAGCAGACAACTCCTAGAAGATAGAGACATAGATGTGACTGACAAGACTGATAGTGCACTGGACATGACCCAAGCAACATAGGTCTTGAATCCGTTTATGATTTATTCACTTGTGATGTTCATAGCGTGACATACCTAAATCCTAAGTGGATGATGAACTATGTATGCATGACTCGTACACTTTGATGTAAGTAAAATCTGAGTTTAAATAGATAAGGAATCGAAATCTGGTGCATTGGGTGTACGACTTCTACAGTATGTAGCGTCATTCACAATAGTGGAATTCATAGCCCAAAACATGGTAAATGATATCCTCTCATTGGCACTACATGGTTGATGAAAGTAAATGTGGTCACTATTGTTTATTTTGTGATGGATGACTTGATTACTATTTGATAGTGATTGACTTTTTATGAAGGAAGATGTAATGGTTATCATGAGATAAAATAGGATCATATTGGGAGGACGAATATTATCCCAAAGAGATCAATGATATCCATGAGAGTAACGCACTTATGACAAAGTCATTGGACGAGCACTAAGTAGTTGCTTTCATAATGGTATGTTGCTGGGGAGAGCTTAGTCAAGATAATATAGTGGAATGACTTTGTGACTAAATAAGTTTATAATTAATAGGTGAAAAGACAAAACTTAATTATAAATCATTTAATTGTTAATTGTATATGTCCAATCGGCCCCTCCGCTAGCTCATTGAAACCATAAATAAATTGCATGTTTGAATAAAAATGAACGGAATGAATAGGAAAAGAGAAATGTGAAACATTCTTGAATGATTATGGTTTTCTTCGAAATGGAGAAATGGAATCATTTGGAAATGAATGTAAGTTTCCAAAATGAAAAGAAAATGGAAATGGGAATGGGAATGGAAATGAAATGAAAACGAAACTTGCAATTCTATATAGGATACATAAAAAATGATGGAATAATGATTTTATGTTTTTAGACTGTTTTGAAGTCCAAAATGAAAATAAGTCATCTGGTCATAGTGAACATATTGAGTTGTGACATATTGAACGAATTTCTTGAAATTTTACCAGGAGATGAAATTGTCAAAATTTATTAAAGGTAAAATCGTTAAAATTTACCAGGATAAAATTAGGTGAGAAAATTATTTAATATGTAGATATAAAAGTTTATTTTTAGAAATAGAAAAATGAATTGAGTTAGATTATATTATAGAGTATTGGGTCAAAAAAGCCCAGGAAGTACTTGTAATTGGACCCGATTTGAGAGGGGCCCAAAGCCCCTCATAAAACATGAAAAAGGCACAACCCTAGTAGGAATACTAGGGTGTGTCGTCCACCCCTCTCCTACTTTAGGTAGGAAGTTTTTTTTTCTATTTGAAATAAACTACTACAACTTAACAAGAGTTCTACATTCTCTTACTATAAATAGATAGCATTGATAGAACTATTTACACAACTTTTTAGAGATTGTTATTCTACCTAAAAATAAAGAGAATTTATTCTCAACTTATAAATATATTTTTCAGAATAACAATTTTATCGGTTTCTATTATGAAGAGAAATTTTCGTTTTCACCTAAGGAAACTTTTCTTATTCTGTGTTTGTTTAATGTTCGAGACCACACTTAAAGAGTTCGTGGTACAAGAATAACAGAGAAGATCATTGGTTGAAAGCCGAAAAATCAAGGATCCGCTTATCTAAAAACACATGTACAATTTCGATCTAAGATTTATTACTATAAATATCACAAATTGAGTCGGGTTTCAAAATTTTATTTTCCACTAAAAAAGAAAATTGTGTTCAACCTGATTTTTCCAATATTCCGATTGTATCACCATTATCATCAATGGTCTAAAGTCTTATGGGAAAAATTATCTAAATGAAGAGGTGGTAAAGAAGTTGCTTCGAAACTTACCTAAATCTTGGAAGCCAAAGTGACTGCAATGAAGAGGCAAATAATTTAAAACGTTAACTTTAGATGAGCTCATCGGTTCTTTGCTTACACATGAGATGAGACTAGCGAAAGGGTTGAAGAAGAAAAGTTGTGAAGAAAAAGGGTGGTGTTGCTCTTAAATCACCACAAATGAAGATAGGTAATCAAGTTGAGATGTGCATGAAGACAAAGAGATGACATGTTTGCTAGGAGATTCAAGAGGTTCATGAAGTCCAACAAAATTAGAAGATTCCAAAATAAGGAGGGATTGAAGCTTGAATCTACCAAGGAGAAAGATCATATATTTGTTATGAGTATAAGTAATTGGTACATATCAAGTTTGATTGTCGTCAATGGAAGAAGAAGGGATCAAGCAAACAAAAGCTTAAGGCAAATGTGGGTACTTAGAGTGATGAGGATTCCTCCGATGAAGAAGATCAAAAAGTATCCAACATTTGCCTTATGGCCATTAATGACTTTAAGGTCACTTCTAACTTGTCTAGTTTAATTACTTATTCATTTGATGAGTTACAAGATGCTCATGATGAGTTGGGTTTGGAATTTGAAGTCATGGTTTCAAAGAATAAGAAAAATATTTCAAATTTGAAAAATGAAAATGACTTCCTTTCAAACCAATCATGAACTTGAAGAGCAAGTAAAAAAAATGCAAGAAATTATTAATGGTTTGAGAAGAAGAATTTAGACTTGCATAATTTACTCTTAAATTTTAATGAAGATCATGAAAGCAACTTGAGTTGCTTAAGAGTGAAAAATCTCACTCTAACATAGTTTTTCCAACAAGGTTTGAAAAGGAGAAAATTTCAAACAAAAGTTTGTTAAAATAACTTTAATCATTATAAACATAGAGGTCCTTTTAAAACTTTTAAGGGAAAATTAGTTAGAAGTATATGGGTCCCTAAAGGACTCATTACTACTAAAGATAAGTGTATAAACCATTTTATTTTTGAAAAAAATAGGGATCGACTTTTTTAAATAGAAATGGGAGTCGCCACCGATCTTTTATTAAGGTGTGACCGGTTCACCATTAAAAATAAATTTTAGGTCTGCGAGATTTGAGAAAATAGGCCCGGGAGTTGGTTACGCACGAGGAAGGGTTAGCACCCTCGTAACGCCTAAATTGGTACCGAATCGATTGTTTAATGTCTTAGTGTCGAAACTTTGAAAAGATTTTGAAATGCGATCCTTTTATCTTGAATAAAATGAATTAGATAATCATGCTCACTTACTTCGAGGAAATAAATTGTCACACTCAGTAAGTTAAAGTGCAACGTTTCAAATCCTCAAAATTAAGTTTGACTTTTAAAACCTGTACATTTTGAGAAGGATACTCGATTCTTTTGGTCAAATGAGAAAATCGAAACCCAGTAAGTTAGGGTTCGATTTCACAAAATCCTAAATATCGAATATTGCCTTTATTTACATTCGTTAGAAAAATCCTCGTTTCAAGAAAACAATATGTCATATCCAATGCGTTAGGACACCACATATCGAATTCCCGAAAATAAGCTTTTATTTGGAAACCATAAGGTTTTGATTAAAGGATATCCTCGATTATTTAGGTTCAACGAGGAAAAATCGGAACCCAATACGTTAGGGCTCAATCTTTTCGAAGATCCCAAATGCCGAGTATTTTGAAGATTTATGTGCAAAACGATTTCAATGTTTTTATAAACAAATGTAATGCAATTGAATGGTGGTGCATAATTCAAAATGATAATTCGTAAATTACTATACATGCTAGTGGACACAAATAAATCAATAAATATCAACAAACAAATGCCATACACATAAAGGTAATAATCTCACACCATGCACTATTTAAATACTAACATTAATGATTAAAGACGAATGTATTAAATAATACGAAGCAAGTTAAAATGTAATAATCATAATACTAATTTCAAAATGGTAACAAAACATTTTAAAATAAATAGTATTTAAAATAAGTTACGTGAAACAATTTAAATAAATGGTAAAAGATTCTAAATAAGTGGTACATGAAAAGGAGTTTTAAATACTAATATAAATTGATTTAAAACAAATGGTATAGAAAAATTTTAAAATTAATATATAAAGCGACTAAAAATAAAATAATATATAAATAACTTAAAAATAAATCATTTACCAAACAAGTTAATATGACATATAACGAGTTAAATATAATATAAAAAAGATGAATTTTTAAAATAAATCAATTTAAGGATAATCACATTTAAAATAACATATATAAAAACAATTTAAACTATATCATATATATATCAAATAGGTGCTATATACAAAAGTTTAAAATAATGCAAAGAAATAGAAAATAAAATGGTTTAAAATGAAAAATGTATTAAACAATTTAAATAAAGATTAAGGATCGAAATGAAAATAAAATAAAATATGCGGTATGATTTTAAAACCTGAAGAAAACCGATTTGAAATAAAATCTAATGCGAAGGGACTTATTGCGCAATAATCCCATCAGACCCAAAGCGCGCGGATCCTTCCCTCGGGTCGGGTCACCGCGCGGGTCAAAGGCTGCTAAACGGCGCCATATTGTTTGCTGTACAAAACCCATCTTGGAACCCCAAGGACTTAAGAATCAGAAGGATTTTCCCCTTCTATTCTCAACCGCAAGCATTGCGCCGTTCATGCGCCTACAACCTCCACCATTACTCTGATTGCGACCGAGATGAATGGAGATCGACGGCCTCCAACGACAAGGTACGATTCCTTCTTTTTCTTTTGTGTTGTTTCGCATATAGAGAAAAAATAGAGAGAAAAAAAAAGAGAAAAAAAACTAAGAAAACCAACTGTAAATCACCTTTGCAATTTTTGTTTTCGATTTCTCTGAATATTTTTTATTCTTTTTTTTATTCCATCTACGTGTCAAAAGGGGAAGCCTCTACAGATTTTTGTTGGCTCTTTTTATAGCCGAATAGAAATAAAAAATAGATCCAAACGAAATACAATGCTTTTTTTCTCTTTTCTTTGTCTTTGCTGCCTTTGTTTGTTTGCGCGCAGATACGATCGTACGGGGGCCAACTGGGGTGCACGGCGGCATACGTGGCAGTGTACGTGCTTGACTGAGGAGATTGGAGGCGTGAGGCTACTGGGTCTGCTATGCGAGGGAGTTGCGGCGCCTGGTCTGTACCAGAAACCCTATGGTTTTTGGAAGTTGTTTAGGGCTATTAGGGTTTGGGCTTATTGGGCCTGGTGTAATTGGGTTTAGTGGGTATTTGGGCCTGTTGTAATTTGGACATGTTAATTGGACTTTTAATTTTGGTTTTATATTTTTTGTTTATTTATTTCTGATTTGGGCCAGGAAAATTTGGGCCATTACAATAAGGATATCCTTTCTAAATGGATACCTAAAGGGACTAAAATCTTAGAAACTAATGCTTAAGGACCCAAAAAATTTGGGTACCAAAAATTAAAAATTAATTCTATGTTTGTAGGAAAAAGAGCATTGCTTCAAGGTGGACAATTCAAACAAAAACTTGTGGTACCTTGATAGTGGATACTCAAGGCACATGACCGATGACGAGCAATTTTGTTGAATTGAAGCAAAAAATTAGAGGAGAAGTTACATTTGATGACAACTCCAAAGGACTTATTGAAGCAATTAGCTTTGTTAGTAAAAACTCTTCGATCTTTATTGAAAATATTTTGTATGTCAACGGTCTTAAGCATAACCTATTAAGTATTAGTCAATTATGTGATAAAGGTCTCAATGTCATCTTTGAATTAAATGGATGTAAAGTAATTGACATTTTGTCTAATAAGATTATGCTTGTAGGACAATGATATGAAATATTTATAGCTAAAGGAAACGAGCATAAAGTTTGCAAACTACTTAGATCCATATATGGACTTAAGCAAGCATCTCGCCTATGGAATCAAAGATTTGATCAAGCGATCAAGAATTTTGGATTTGAGCAAAATGTAAATGAACCTTGTGCTTATAAACGTTTAGAGGATGGAAATGTGGTATTTATCGTTCTATATGTCGACATTCTACTCACTGGGAACGATGTAGAGATATTGTTATCGATTAAACTGTGGTTAAGCATAAAGGACTTGGGAGAAACTAATTTTGTTCTAGGCATTCGAATCTTAAGGGATCGAAAGAAAAAAAGTGAAAGCACTGTCTTAAGCTTCATATATAGACAAGATATTGGAGCGTTATGCAATGACTGATTCGGAGAAGGGAAATCAACCCTCCATATCGGGATTTATTTCTCTTTGAAGGACTATCCTAAGATAGCGGAAGAGAGATAGAGAACATGAGAAAGGTTCCTTATGCTTTGGTGGTAGGAAGTTTGATTTATGCCATGTTATGCACATGTCCAGATATCTATTTTGCAGTGGGGTTGGTAAGTCAATACCAGGCGAATTTAGGACCAAGACACAAGCAAGCAGCTAAGCATATACTCAAGTATTTACGGATAACAAGGGATTATATGCTTGTGTATTCTAGAGGATATCTTACTCTTATCTGAAATACTAATTATGACTTCCAAATGTGTTGAGATTAGAGGAAATAGAAATCTGATTGTGCTTTTGTCCTAGGCGGCGGGTCTATTGTGTAGAGAAGTGTAAAGTAGAGCTGTATTGCTGACTCCACTATGGAGGTTCGAATATGAGGTATGGAAAAGCCATAGCCCTGTAACAGTGTAGATATAGCTAAATCTCAAAGAAATCACATAAGGACAAAATACATTGATACAAAATATCATAAGGGAGACAATAGTGTTTGACAGCATAGTAGATGTAGTAAAAAATCACATATGAGGAAAAATCCTGGGGATTTGTTTTACCAAGACTCTACTAGCTAGAGAGCTTTTAGAGAAACATATTGAGGGCACAAGAATGCAAAACATGACTCATTTGCTTCACTAGGGCAAGTAGGAGACTGTTGTATCTGGTGCCTTAAGTGTAGTATTTTCGTCAATATACACTTGTAATTTTTTCGAACAGATTGATTAATAAAATTATTCATTGATATACTTTGTATAATTGTCTTTATATGGTTTTTGCACGCAAAGCAAAATGAAAGCAAATGTTGCTCACTGGTTGTTTAATGTTTAACTAATATTAAGTGGTATTACGTGATTGGATTGTAATACAGAAAGACAAGTTGTATTAGTAGACGAACCTAAACATGTCCTTAGTCTAATCAAAAACAAGAAAACCGATTAAAAGACTAATATGTCATCTATCAAGTCCCGTTATAGAGATGCTTTATCTTGGGAATTGAAGCGAATGACTCTAGAAGATAGAGACATAGATGTAACTGATTGGACTGATAGTACATCAGATGAGACCCAAGAAGAATAGATCTTGAATTCGTTTATGGATTTATTCACTTGTGACATTCATAGTGTGGCATACCTAAATCTTAAGTGGACGACATACTATGTATGTGTGACTCGTACACTTTGATGTAAGCAAAAGCCTGTGTTTGAATAGATAAGGAATCGAAAGCTGGTAAGTTGGGTGTACAACTTCTGTAGTATGTAGCGTCATTCACAATAGTGGAATTCATAGTCCGAGACATGGGTAAATGATATCCTCTCATTGGCATTACATGGTTGATGAAAAGTAAATGTGGCCATCGGTCGTTCGTATTTGTGATGAATAACTTGATTACCATTTGATAGTAATTGACTTTTCATAAAGGAAGATGTAACAGTTACCATGAGATAAAATAGGATCATACTGGGAGAACGAATATTATCTCAAATATATTAAAGACATCATATGATGGTAACACACTTATGACAAGATCATTGGACAAGAACTAATCAAGTTGCTTTCGTAATCGCATGTCATTGGGGAGAGCTTAGTCACGATACTATAATGGAATGACTCCATGACTAAATAAGTTTATAATTAATAGGTGAAATGCTAGAACTTAATTATAAATAATTTGATCCTTAATTGTATATGTCCAATCGGTCCCCCGCTAGCTCGTAGAAACCATAAATGAATTGTGTTTTGATCAAAACGAAAATAGAAATGGAAATGAGAAATCAATTCATGATATCTCAAAAATGATCAGAAGATTGAGTTAATATTTTTGAGCTATTTTAAAGCCCCAAAATGAAAATAAACCATGCAATCATAGTGAACAAGTTGAATGGTGAAATATTAAATATATTTTCTTGGAAATTTTATTAGGGTAAAATCGTCATAATTTTATCGAGGGTAAAATTGGGATGAGAAAATAATTTAATATAACTATTGAAGTTTATCTTGGAAATGGAAAAACAAAAATGGGTTAGATCAGATTACAAAGTATTGGGTTAAAAAGTTTGGGAAGTACTTGTAATTGGACCCAATGTGAGAGGGGCTCAAAATCCACTTATGGAATATGAAGGGGAGGCAACTCTAGTATGAAAAAAGGGATGTGCCGCCACCCTAATCCTACTCTAAGTAGGAAGTGTTTTTCTATTTGAAATAAACTTCTCTAATTCAACAAGGGTTCTACCTTCTCTCCCTATAAATAGATGGCACCGGTAGAGCTATTTACAGACAACTTTCAATTATCATTATTTTTCCTGAATATAAAGAGACTTTTATTCTCTAAGAATTAAATATATTTTTTGAAATAACGATTCTGTCAGTTTCTATTTGAGAAGAGAATTTTCGTTTTCACCCTAAAAGAAAAGAAAACTATTTATAATTTTTGTGTTTGATTTGATTTGATCGAGCCCACACTCGAGGCAATTTGTGGTATGAGAATGGTAGGGAAGATCATGTGTTGAAAGCTGAGAATGACAAGGATCCATTTATCTAACATAGGTATGATTTTGGTCTAGGGTTTATTACTATAAATATCACAAACCAAATCGGTTTTCAAAATTTTTATTTTTCGTTGTGCAAGAAAATCTTTTTCAAGCCGGATTTTTTCAAAAAAAATTAACATAAATAGATTATTTTGAAGTTATTCCAATCATTTCTAGGTTTTCTTTAAATTTTGGTTACAAATGGGGACCATTTAGGCTTATTTGGGTCAAAACAGGGTCAATGTCGGGATATTGGGAAATGGGTGTTGCGACATTGATCTTTTGATGTCACGACGCCGAGAGCAGATTACTCTATTATCTATAATGTCACAACACTAACTTATGGTGTTGTGACATAGCCCAATGCCGCGACATTGAAGGTTGGATGTCGTGAAACCATAAACAAATTGCCCAAAACATAACTTAAACACCTAAAACTAAGTCAAAACTATCTTTAAACATTTCATAACATTTCTAAACACTTTTAGAACTCAAAATATGTCAACTTATGATTCAAAAAATTCATATAACGCGTGAGTATATCCATCTAAGGAAGATTATCCCAAGGTACAAAATGATATTAAGCATGCATGACATAATTTTGGAACCACTTAGTTACTTTACAACAAAAATTCATATGGTTCTAATCCTATGTACATGACACTTATTATCAATATCTATGTTCCATACACTTCAATCCTTGCTTGATTATGAGATGAGGATGAGGATGGCCATTTCAAAAGATGCCTTCAAAACGACTTTACCTACGCGTTCAAAACAACGTGTTAAGCTGGTGAAAGCTTAGTAAGCACTTAGAATTCTAACTTACCTTTGGATTCAATATAGTATATTAGTAAATAAGTACTTAAATAATAAATATAATAAACATGGCTACTAAAAACTACTTAAAGATAAAGATTGATATGGGCAACAAGGTTAAGTAATATCATTTCACTTACCACATTTTCTTCATACATTTTCATTCATTAATCACTCACTTTTCCTATTGTAGACTTGAGTGAACAAAAAGGATATACAAAATATAATCACGAAGTATACAAGCACATTAGTGTTAGGTTATCACAAAAACTAATAATGTTAAAACACGAGCACCAATGTGCTAAATTTACGAGGGCGCTAAGAAAATTCCTAATTGCATGTTATTTATATCCCACATATTCAAAACTTTTCCACAAGGGCTTTAACATTATTATAGATCCAATATTCATCACAAGCACAATCAACTTTCATAATTTCATAGTCACTTATAACTTTCCAACTTTTTACAATTTAGTCATTTTCTCTATACATATATTCACATCAACAATAACCACATTTATTTACTACTTCCTTGAATTATTCACATATTTATTAAGTTACAAATACTCAAGTTCATGACATTAACACTTTCATTATCATAAAATTTCAAAAACCTAATTAAGTAAGAAGAATCCTAAAGTACTTACAAATTTGTCTAAATTATACTTCCTTCAAGCTTTGTTTACTTGTTGTCCCTTGTCTAAACTCCTTGTAGCTTCTTCCTTGTCTTTCTCTTCATTTCATATCAATACCATAAAATATAATATATCAATATTCTTAATCCATAAAATAATCAAATTAGACATGAAACTATTACTAAATCATGAATATCTTACTTGAAAATCTTAGTTTCTCACATTATCTAGATTTTCTCTCTTCAAACATGTACTCTCCACTTCCAACTTGAAAAATAAGCTTGCTAGGTTTTGCTAGGTTGTGGGTAACTTGATTTAGCTAAGGATTTTATGGAAATTTGATAGTTTTGAGCTTGAAAATTTAACCATACAATCATTCATCAAACCTTACTAATTAATCATCAAAATTTATTTACAAAAATAACGTCCATAAATCAAACATTAAGCCCCTAATATGAAATTCAAACATTTACTTCTCTGAAGCAACGTCGAAACTGTATCTACTCCACTGGAAGGTTCTGGTTTTTCATACCTTTCGCCTAATCAAAATCATGAACACAGTTAACAGAACATAGAATGAAAACTAAACACCAACACCTCAAATCTTATTCAAGAACAAATTAAAGCTAAAATAATAGAAAAATAACTTGACAAACTTACACCACGCACTACGATCGAAGAACGAATCTTACCCACGTACACAGAAGAAAATTAAAACGAAAAAAAGCAAAACCAATGGAAATGGAGAAAAGAAAATAAAAAAAAGAAAAATGGAGAAGAAGGGAAGAAAAGAACGTGAGAGTGAGAGAGACAATTTGGGATAATTTCTTAACCATTCACATCCCACTAAGTCCCATAATTAACCACCCACATCCCTCTAAGTCCCACAGATAACCACTCACCAGATTCCTTTGTATAGTTCAAAACAAAAATAATTTCCACTTACCTACACAAGGGCTTGAAAACGAGACTAAAGGGTAAGTTAACAATCACCTTACTACTAAACCAACAGGCTTATTCTTATCAACAAATGCACTCGAATATTTCTTAAATCAAATACAAAAAAACTAGGGATTTAGACAAAATTGACAAAAATACAAGTGAAATGATTTGAACTTAGAACCTTCCTCACACAAGCACAACCCCTAACCACTTAACCAGAATAAATTACTTAGCATAATTTCGGAATTTTAACTAAAAAATCACAATGTGACCCCTCTAGGTTTCACTAACCCAATTTCTTCCAACCTAATTTTCGGGATATGACATAACCACTCTTTCCTTTCTCCTCCATCACACTGAAGTGCCTCAGTCTGGTTCCCTCACCCACTCTATTACCATCACTCGTTCTGCATACAAAGGGGCTCCCCCTACCAAGTAATCTGTCTTACTTTTTTTTAGAGTCTCTATTGCTAAAATGTGGGCTAAATCGTTTGCCAATCTCGGAGTATCTTTAAAAACGATGCTTTGGAAACTATCTTTTAATTGTTGAATGTCTTGTATATGCACTCCTATCTGTGATTTATTTGGATTATGAGTCTGACATTTCTTTATAATGGCTAATGAGTCACCTTCCACTGTTACCTCCGACCACCCCATTTCGAGACCCATTTGCACCGCCCGGTGGCACGCAAGAGCTTCGACAGAAAAAACTGTTGAGACCCCATCATGAATCTCCAAGCATGAAATCAAAACACGCCCCTCGACATTCCTCGCGATAAAACCCAAGGTCGACCTAAAGTTATGACCGTTATATGCACCGTTGAAATTGATTTTTATAGCATAACCAGATGGACTCTCCATTCAACTGCCTCATGTTCCCTTGTAAGGTTCCTCCTGTCAGTTTCATTAATCTCAATAATGTAGTTAATAATAAACCATGCTATTTCCGTTCGTCTATTCTAGCATTTCTGTTGCTTCAGATGGCCCAAAATGCACAACAGAACAAGCGCCTCTGATAGATTGAACATTCTCCAAAAACCCATGTGTGTCACTGTGCAAAACCCAACTCTGGTCTATTAAGGATATTTGATAAACTTAAACCTAACCAAACCTCGACAGATATAGGGCAATCGCGGAATAAATGTCTATAGTCTCAGCACCTCTTCCACATCGAGGACAAGTCACATGATTCACCAATTTCCTATGCTGCATGTTGACTAGTGTAGGTAAATAATTCCAAGATATCCTCCATAGTGTAATTTTCAATTTAGAAGGGAGATTTAGGCACCATAGTTTTTTATAGAAATCTTTGTAGCTGGTCTGTAAAGCATAAGAATTAGGGCTCCTAGGAAATTTTTGTAATAGTTTGTAGGCACTATGTACCGAAAACTCCCCCGAGAGCTCACCACTTCACACAAACAGATCATTATGGGCTTTCTTCGCCAGAGGGATATGGAGGATCCTGGCAGCATCCACCTCCGAGAAGGTATTGACAATCAACTTTTGCTTCCATGCTCTATTATTAACATTTATTAGATTTGCCACTGTAGAATTTTGCATGCTATGAACAATGTAAGATGACTTGTAATTTTCAACCCTTGGAATCCAAGCATCTTCATTAATTGATATTTTGGTATTTTAAAATGGGAAAAAGGATGAAAACTCATCCTCTTCTTCCCTACACTACTCGACCTTCACTTCTTCACTAAGGGAAGCTTTCCCTTTTAATTTTCTTGCCATTTTCTCTAAATCTCTTAAAAATTCTCAACATTTCCTTTCAGGTTTTTTTAACAAAATAAACCCATTGTTATATTTCTACCTTCAAGTTCTCTATTTTTAGCTAAGGTTTTTTTTTTCAGCGGTAAACTATTTGTTTGAATATTGTTGGAATGGTATATAGGTTGTTCTTAATATTTCCTTAAATTTACTATGATATTCTGAATACCTTGTGTCTTAATTGTTAATGCTTTTTTTCCTTTGCATTATAATTGATTCCATGGTTTAGTTTTAGCATTGAGTTAATGGATTAAAAGGAAGTATTGAGGTGATTATCCTTTTAAGTTTTTGTTTAAAAATGCCAAATAGAGAGATTATTAGTGCCATTTATAACCATCAACTTCAACTCTAATTGCAACTAAGGAAAAGTGGGTAACATATTATAACTTGTCTTATTTTCACTACACAAAAACAGGCTTTTAGCGGCGTTTTTAGCGGCGTTTGGATAAAAAACGCCGCTAACGATCGATCATTAGCGGCGCATTACGGAAAACGCCGCTGAAAATAACCATTAGTGGCGTTTTTGAGAAAGCGCCACAAAAAACCTAAGCCCAACGACGTCGTTTCTCGAGCTTTCGGGGATTTAGCGGCGTTTTTAAGAAAGCGCCGCTAATGCTCAGGGCTTTAGCGGCGTTTTTGCAAAAGCGCCGCAAAAAAACCTAAGCCCAACGACGCCGTTTTATGAGCTTTCGGGGATTTAGCGGCGTTTATAAGAAAGCGCCGCTAATGCTCAGGGCTTTAGCGGCGTTTGTGGGAAAGCGCCACAAAAAAACCTAAGCCCCACGACGCCGTTTTCTGAGCTTTAGGGATTTAGCGGCGTTTTTAAGAAAGCGCCGCTAATGCTCAGGGCTTTAGCGGCGTTTTTGAAAAAGCGCCGCAAAAAAAACCTCGAGCTTTCGGGGATTTAGCGGCGTTTTTGGAAAAGCACCGCTAAAAATATTTTATCTTAATTGGTTTATTCATATTAAATAAAATTCAATTTATTTCTAATTGAATATTTAAAATCTTCAGAAAAAAATAATGACATGTAGAAATAATTTGAAATAAAACACATGGAAAAATTAAAATATTATTATTTAAAATAATTGTAAATGAGATAATAATAAATTTGTTTAGGGTTTTTGGTTTAGGGTATATGATTTTTTTAAGATTTAAGGCCGATTTAGGAGTTCATATTTTAATATTTAGGGAGTATGGGTTTAGGGATTATGGATTAGGCGTTAGGATTTAAGGTTTAGGGTTAGAGGGTTAGGGGTTTAGGGATTAAAAGTTAGGGATTCAAGGGTCGAGTTAGGGTTTTGGTTTAGATTAATTATTTTTTAATTTATATTTTAAATATGTTCTTATATAATTGTAAAAGAGATAATAATAAATTTGTTTAGGGTTTTTAGTTTAGGGTATATGATTAATTTAAGATTTAAAGCCGGTTTAAGAGTTCATATTTAAGGTTTAAGGAGTATGGATTTAGGGATTATGAAGTAGGAATTATGGTTTAAGGGTTGGGATTTAAGGTTTAGGGGTTAAGGATTTAAGGGTTAGATGTTTGGGGTTAAGAGTTAGGGATTCAGGGGTCGAGTTAAGGTTTTGAGTTTAGATTAATTTATATTTTAAATATGTTCTTATATAATTGTAAAATAGATAATAATAAATCCAATATATTGAAATTATGAGTATAGTTTAAATTATTTAAGAGATATATAATAGATAGATTTTATATGTATTGAATGGTTAATTTAGAGTGTTTAAGTTTAAGGTTTACTTGAGATTTGTTAAATGATAAAATTTTATACAATTAATTAATGCTTTTATATTTAAAAAAATGTAATCTAAACCATTTGATATATTTAAATATTAGTTTAAATAGAATTAATAAATAAGTTAAAAAAAGTAATAGATTGATATGGATATTTATGTATAATTATTTATTTTGGAGAGGACCAAATTATAAGAAAAAATACAAAAATAAAAATGAAATAAAAATGATATGGATATATAGGTAATTATTTAATTTAGATAATTCTAACTTAATAATTAATTACAACCATTTTATCATTTGTTTTCTTATTAAAATATACAATATTTATTTTGAGAGTACTTTTTATTTTATTTTATAAAAAATCAATTTATAAAAAATAAAATAAAAAAATTTTAGCATAGCAAAACGGTGTTATTTTGTTCAAAATGAAATAGCGGCGTTTTTACAAAAACGCCGCAAAAAATAAATCAATTTATAAAAAAATAAAAAAAATTTTAGAATAGCAAAACGGCGTCGTTTTGTTCAAAATGAAAAAATTTTACGGCGTTTTATACGAAGCGCCGCTAAAGGTAAGCAATAGAGGCGTTTTCCAGAAAAACGCCGCAAAGGATAAATCAATTTATAAAAAAATAAAAAATATTTAGAATAGCAAAACGGCGTCATTTTGTTCAAAATGAAAAAAAATTGCGGCGTTTTATAAGAAGCGCCGCTAAAGGTAAGCAATAGCGGCGTTTTCCAGAAAAATGCCGCAAAGAATAAATCAATTTATAAAAAAAATAAAAAAAATTTAGAATAGCAAAACGGTCGTTTTGTTCAAAATGAAAAAAATTGCGGCGTTTTATAAGAAGCGCCGCTAAAGGTAAGCAATAGCGGCGTTTTTCAGAAAAACGCCGCAAAGAATAAATCAATTTATAAAAAAAAATAAAAAATTTTTAGAATAGTAAAACGGCGTCATTTTGTTCAAAATGAAAAAATTTTGCAGCGTTTTATAAGAAGCGCCGCTAAAGGTAAGCAATAGCGGTGTTTTTCAGAAAAACGCTGCAAAGAATAAATCAATTTATAAAAAAAATAAAAAATTTTTAGAATAGCAAAACGGCGTCGTTTTGTTCAAAATGAAAAAATTTTGCGGCGTTTTTTAAGAAGCGCCGCTAAAGATAAGCAATACCAGCGTCACAAAATTCATTGTACCTAGAAAAAAATTTGGCGCTGATTTTTACCAAATTTCCCCCTTAAAACCCCTAACTTCGAAAACAAGATGAAAAAAAGAAGAGGAAAATGGAGGTACCAAAGACGATTCAGCACAAAAACTCTCCAATCTACTTTCGAGTTCTACCGTTTGTTTCCCTGGAAAATATATGAGACTTAATATTTTTATTTTGTTAGTTTATTTGTGTGTGTATTTCATCTTGTTGTGTTCATTACTCAGATCCCTATTGCTTTTATTTCTGTTCCATTTTTCCTCTTTATTTTCTAATTTTGGGTTATTTACTCAAATCCCCTTTCTTTTTATTATTGTTTTTTTTCTCTTATATTTTAGCTAGAAATCGACGATGCCAGAAGAAGCTAGAAATCGACGATGCAAGTTACTGCTGTTCTCATTGCTGCTGGTAACAAGTTATTGCTTAAAATTCATGGTAACAAATCTACTTCAAAGGAAGTTATTCATATTCCTTCGTATAGAAGCGAAGTTATTTAAGGTGGAACTTGGTTCTCCAGCTCTCGTAAGTTTGTTCCCAGTTTTGTATTTGCCATCTATACCAGGTTTACCCCTCTTGCTTCTCTTCGTCTTCATCTCCCTTTCATTTATTCTACCAAAAACGCCTCTTACTTGTCATTTTTTTTCTCACATATCGTGCAAGACTCATTTTTCTTTCTTTATGCTCTAGTCTTAACAATGCACTTCAACTGTTCGATATAATGCTTCTTTATACATTTTGTTTCTGGCTTTCAGGGGTGTTGTCAGTAAGATGTTGAAGCAAGCGATATGGAAGGTGTTGAGCAAAAGGGTAGTTTCAAATTCTGGTGATAAACTTCTTTTGCCTTGTTTGTACTTGCCCACGACTTCTTTTCACGCTGGACAGGTAGGTACTCTTTTTTTTTTCTTTTAACTCTTACTTCAGTTTTTTTTTATGGATACCCAATTGTTAATTTATTAAATAATAAATCTTTAATAATAAACCTAAATTTATGGCATTTAAAAATGAAAAGGTTATGATGTTAAGTCCCATGTTGAATATCAAGGTTCACTTCATGATGTATGTACATTTAGATTTTCATCTCGCACACAAAAAAGGATGCAGATCTAAGCCCAGGTTTGTCCTTCTTCTGTTTCTATCTCGTAATTTTCTCTCTTTTGCCCATCATTTTCTTTTCATTTTTCGTGTTCATTTTAATTTAAACATCAATTTCGTAGTCTTTTTTATTTTTATTTTTGAGGTTATAACTTGTTGTAAATTAGCAGTCACAATTTTATTCTGAACAAAGCCAATTTGATTTTCTTTATAATATCAAAATGTTGTTCTTTTGCTTTTTTTGTCAATAAAAAACTAGAATTTACCTTAGGTTTAAATAGCACATTTTTATAATGTAGCAGCTATCCTTCAATGCAAAAAAAAAATATAGCAGTATTTTATTAGCATTATCGTCTCTAAATTCTAATTTTAAGTTCTAAAAAGAGTACGGTTATTTCTTTCTTAAACTTTGTTTATTGTAATTCCTTATTTGCAGCTGTTGGCACTAGTTTTGTACAAGGAGAATTTAAAAACCTTTGATGTATAAAGAGCTGCTTTTTTTAAGATTCCATGAGAATTTAAATGCAAATTCTATGGGAATTTACTTAAGGAGGGATGCAAGATTTGGGGATACTTGATTACATACTTTTCAATGTCTTGGGTGGTCAAGTTGTTTGAATAATAGGCAAGGGGGACAAGCAAAGGGGTTACCAGATGCAAAGCCGGGCCCGGCTATATTACAGCCGGTGGTCATGTTGGATACTTCCCATGAGATTGCAATTTACCTTCATAGGTTTCATAACCTCGATCTTTTCCAGCAAGGGTATGGAAGGAATTTTTGTGTTTTATGTTTGTTTTGAGTTCTGCACACCATCCTTCTTACGTTTGTTGTGGGTTTAGATGGTATCAACTTAAGATTACCGTGAGATGGGACAATGATGCACATGCTACGACCGCGATGCCTTCGAGAGTCTTGCAATACGAAGGTAACTTGTTAACTTATGAAACAATTTAAATGTAGCTACACTGTAGTGTTTTCTACTGAAACCGGTCCCTCTAGAGACCTAAATTGGGAAGCGGCACTGCTGATAGAAGAATATGCTATGGTAGCCGGTTCATTGATTAGAATAGTTTTGATGCAGTTGAAGCAAACAAATTTAATATCCTTTGATACTTAAGATCGACCATTGAATTTCATCTTGTTCAATAGTGAATAATAAACCTAAATTTATGGCATTTAAAAGTGAAAAGGTTATGATGTTAAGTCCCATGTTGAATATCAAGGTTCACTTCATGATGTATGTACATATACCTACTTTTATTATCATATAGGAAAAGCTTTGATGAGGGATTAGAGATAAGAGGGGATAAGAGGGGATGAGAAATCTTGGCCGGTCAACCATTTACTAAATGAAAAACTATTTCTTTTTTGATGCTAAAATAAAGTAACATATTTATTTTCATTTGTAAATCTCCGTTGCACTTCCTCTATACGAACTTGGAGAATTGTAAGTTCTAACTTTCTTTAGTTCTTTGTAGGGGCTGTACGTGATTGTCTTTACAAGTCACCTTTGAAATTATAACAACAATTGGTTTATGAATTTGGCAGATACATTAACAGTTGTGCATTAAGTGGTGAGATCCCCTCAACATTTGCTAAACTTAAAGAACTGCGAACTGTGTAAGAAAGACTCCCTAATGTTTATATAGGAGATTTCAAGGGAACTCTTTTGAAGGTCCAATACCATCCAGTTTAGGAAATCTAACAATACATTAGAGTTCAACTTGTATAATTTGTTTGGATTCTTTCTGTCTTGAAGCAGATATTATTGAATCTAAGCAGCTTTTGGATAAGCTTGTTGTGGTGAAGTATAATGGAGCTTTGGGAAAGAATATGGGTTTCGGTGGTCCCGAGCAAGCAATTATCTAACTTCTGGAAGTTTGATACTTATTTTTTTTCCAAGAAAAGAGAAGCATTTCTTGATGATTCCATAGTTATATATTAAAGACTTGCCTCTACATAAATGAATATAGTTTCTGTGACATACATATATTTATATATGCTTTTTATATATGCCTCTACATTCATATATTTATATATGCTTTTTATATTGTATTGTGCCAAATAAAGAGAATAAAAGTTTTAATTATTGATAGATTATGCTGCTTTTTTATGTACTTTTTATTAAATCACTCTTTAATCAAATGTATAATTATAAAATTATTAAATTTTACTATAAATAATTATCCTTATATAATTAATCATTTTAGTAAATTCTCCAACTATCAAAACAGATCACTCCACCATCCCAAGTCAAAATTTTGTTAAGGGTAGGAGTTGAGAGAGGTAGATACTTTGATGAATATTTTCTTTTACATGATAATTATATGCTTCTTTAAGTTTGTTTTGGATGTTGGGACAATGTCAGTTGATGCCGAAATTTGATAGTGCTGTAAATTGAAGTGTTTAAGTGCTGCAAATTGAAGTATTTAGTTGCTGGAAATTGAGATGTTTTAAGTGCTGCAAGTTGAAGTATTTTGCACAACCAAACATGACCACAACTTTTAAACCTACATGTTGAGGTTGCTACACACAAGTAAGTCCCTTCCTTTTTTTTAGTTTATGTGCTATGTGATGATTGTGTTTTAAAATTTAACTTGTTTTAGTTCCTTACATTCTTATAGGATTCACACTCAAGGAGCAAGAAACATCTCAGCAACTCATTGGGATTGAGCAGTCAAAATTCAGAATCAAGTGACACACAAGAGCTAGATTTGGAGCTTGGACTGTCACTGTAATCAGTAATTTTTTTTTTGCTACTTTAAATGCATGCTCATGGAACTACATTTTATGCTTTCCTAGAATTGTAAGTTCAAATAAGGTGTTGATCTGCAATTTATAGATTCAACTTGAGCAAGTTGATATGAACTAGTTTCAATTTTTTTTAGGAATGTTATGTAATCAAAGGCAATTTGACTTGCTGCATGAGATATAGTGAAAAACATTTATCTTCTTGTTCATGAATTTCCATTTTAATACGTCTTCAAATTAAATTATACATTTCTTAATGGGTGGAATCTCACTTTTGCTGTTGCTGCAATCTTTAACCAAAGAATGATGTATGTACTGATAACAGTTCTAAAGGATTTGTTTAAGCAAGTAAAGGGATTGGCGTTTTTATAATAATTCAGGATAGGAATGGAGCAAATCTAAAGAACAAAGTGGAGTTTTTATAATTTTTTTTATTTTTTGTGACCTTTAGTGGCGTTTTTTGAGAAAGCGTCGCTAAAGGTCTTGTTTTTTAGCGGCACTTTAGGAAAAAGTGCCGCTAAAGATCTTAGTTTTTAGTGGCGTTTGAGAGAAAAGTGCCGCTAAAGGTCTTGGTCTTTAGCGGCGTTTGTGAAAAAAGCGCTGCTAAAGGTCTTGGTCTTTAGTGGCGTTGGGGAAAAGCGCCGCTAAAGGTCATTGTCTTTAGCGGCATTTGTGGGAAAAGCGCCGCTAAAGATCTTGGTCTTTAGCGGCGTTTGTGGAAAAAGTGCCGCTAAAGTTAGCGACGATGTCGTCAGCGGCGTTATTAAGCGCCGCAAATACTTTTAGATGCGCTAAAAAGCGACGCTAAAGGCCTTAAAAAGCGCCGCTAAAAGCTTGTTTTGGTGTAGTGTTTATTGACATATTTTGAATAAAATTGATTTGATCTTTTATTTCTTGAATATTAAAAATTGTTAGCAGCTCATATATAAAGACTTTTTGCTTGAGAAACAATCCAATCAAAAATATGAATAAGACTTTCAGTTCAATCCAAATTCCCTTAGAAAATTCAATGTTAAAATGAGTTTGACTATTAGAAGATCTCTGCCATTATGCTGATTATTAAATACCTTTTTATATGACTATTTTAATGGAATAAGCTATTGTAATTGGTTGCAATCCAACAAACTTTAACTCTTATATAATGCAAAATTTGTTTAGGTTATATGTACGAAAAAGAAAGCATTATACTTGAACCCAACCTTATCAGCCAGTTGAGTCAGCTGGACTAACGGTGGGTTTGGATGGGCGATTAGGTGCGGTGTGGTGCATTTAGCTTACTTTTTGTCTCACGCTACAATATCGCTACAGTATCTAATCTCATCGTTACTGCTGTTTTTACACTAACCACAGGTAAATGCACCGTCCATCCAAACTCACCCTAAAATTGGCAAGGTATTTGTCTGAAAAAAAGCCATTAGACCAGTTGACTTGAGAATTGGGTAATTAAACTAATTTTTTTAATATTTTATTTAATTGAACTGGATGGACTAGTCGAACTATGAACTGATAGCGTGGCCGGTTTGATCATCGATACAATTTTGAAAACATTAATAAAATATTTCACACTGATATATTAATAGTTGGATGGTAAAATTTTGATTTGATAGTATCTAACTGTATCATAAGTACTTTATATCAAACAATACTTACCAAACAATTTTCATTTTTTCAAGGTCCAAACTATTATATTGTACTTTAAAAAAATTGGAGATAAAAATTTTAAAAATAAAAATAAAAATAAAAATTTATCAATAAAAAGGAAATTGTCCCACAATTATTGTTTTATTTGTGGAATATCTAGATCATTTTATTAAATATGAAAATGACCCTAACGATTTGATAACTATTCCCATTATCCAACGGTTGGTGTGATGCTACGTGTTCATTATGATTTTAGGGGTTTAAATGATTTTTTATATATTTTTATAAAATTTTAAATATTTTAAATATATTTTTATTAAATTTGTAAATTTTTGCAAATTATTATAATTTTATAATTTTTATGATTTTCATATGTTTTAATGATTGTTATGATTATTATAACTTTTAAGATTTTTATATAATTTTATAAAATTTTAAATATGTTTTATTAATTTTATAAAATTTATAATTTTTAGTTTTTAATATTTTTTTATGATTTTGAATATCCTTTTATGAGAAAATATTAGACTGAATCAAAAGTTGCTATGTTTCACCATATAATTGATCCATCAGTTTTATTTTAATGGTGAACATGGTCAGCCACGGGAGGGGCATAATTGATTATTTTAATTAACGATAAGAACTCAATTGGGCACGAATTTAATACAATGATTTAATTGATTTTTATTTTCACATTTTTAAGGTTTCTTTTACATATAAGCCTTTTATTTTTAACTAGAAATTCTATCACACACATATTATTATTAGTGTAATGATAAAAAAAACTTATTTATAAATCAATTAAACGTGGGCTTAATCCCTAAACATGTTAATTTTAATTCTTTTATTTTAAAAAATATATGAAAATATAAAAAAATAAAAAATAGTAATAGTAATAGTAATAATTTAATAAAAGGATATATTAATAATTTATGACCAAGTTGATACCCAATTAATTTGTAATACCAATTTAATAAAAAATAGATTAATGGTGTAAAAAGCCCTCAAACTTTTTCAAAAAAAGCAATCAAGCCCCTCAAATTTTTTTGCACTTAATTGAGCACTTGAACTTTCAAAATGCATCAAAAAGACCCTCAAACTTCTTCAAAAAAAGTAATTAAGTCCCTTTTTTTTTCCACTCAATTGAGTATTTGAATTTTCAAAATGCATCACAAAGACCTCAAAATTTTTCAAAAAAACAATTAAGCCCATGCTCTTATTAAAAAGTAAAAAATAATAAATTTTAGAAAAATAATTAAAATTTAAAATAATTAAATTTTATAAAATTAATTAAATTTATTAAAAATTAGAATTTTTTTTATAAAAATCGTAAAAAATAAAAATTGTAAAATTTTATAAAAATAATAAAAAAATTAATGACTCCTAGTTTTTTAAATTAAAGTCATCACGTGTTACAACATAGCGTGACATGTGACAAAAAATGATAAATAAAATAAAAATCAATAAAAGTTATAGTAAAATTATAAAATGCTTTTTTTGGTACGATAATTTTTATAAATTTTTTTACGAAATTTATATTTCTTTACATTTTATATAATTTTTTTACGACTTTAGAAAATTTTATAATTTTTTTATATTTCTATATATTTTATAAAATTTTTACGATTTTTATAAAAAAAATTTCTAATTTTTAGTAAAATTTTAATATTTGAATTCTTTTATTAAAATTTAATAATATTTTTAGCTTTTATTGATTTTAAATTTTTTATAATTTTTAATAAAAGCAGGCTTAACTGTTTTTTTTTTTAAATTTGAGAGTCTTTTTGATAAATTTTAAAAATTCAAGGTGAAAAAAAGGGGCTTAATTAATATCTTTCGTAATAGAAAAAAGAAATCAAAATTGAAGAAAAAAACACCTAATAAAGAAAATAAATAAATAAAGCCATAACGGTAAAAAAAACAAACCCTAGAAATCAAAAGTGTAAAAGAGCTCACGAAGGCAAAATATCTTTCGCCCCCAAATTCTCTCTTTAGTTCTTTTTTTTTTCAATTTAAAAAAAAAATCTGATTGTTTAGACACTGAGAATCAATCTCAATTCTCAGGTAAAACCCCATTATCTTTCGGCAATTAATTCCCCTCTGATTGCTCTTGCTTTTTTTAAATACTCTTTTAATCAGATCTAAAATCTACATGTTCTGCTCTTGTAAACTTTTTTGATTCATTTTTTACTGGAATTATCATTCTTTTTGTATTTGATGAGAGGAATTATAGTTTATTTATTGAATCTAATTATTTTGTGTTAGTTTTTGGAGATTATTTATATTTATGCTGTTTAAATTTATGGGTTTGAAATTTTTATTCTTTTACGTAATTGAATCTCTATAATACTGGGTTTCCCTTTATTGTCTGTTATATTAATTTTGGATGGGTGATTTGAAGTGGGATTTTAATTTGTTATGGAAGAAGATGAACTTGTGGGTCAAAGTTGAGATACAGTTAGTAATTTATCTCTGAATTTGCCTAGTTTTAAAGCTGAGTTATGGAGTGCTAAAGATTTATATAACTGTTTTGTTTTCAATGTTGTTACTGATAGTTTTGCTATTTGCTCCACTTTCTTGAGAAATTGCTATGAGTAAATATCTTATTTGACCAAAAAAAAAAAAGAGAAATTGCTAAAGATTTATTGTCTGTTATATTAATTTTGGATGGGTGATTTGAAGTGGGATTTTAATTTGTTATGTAAGAAGATAAACTTGTGGGTCAAAGTTGAGATACAGTTAGTAATTTATCTTTGAATTTGTCTAGTTGTGAAGCTGAGCTATTGAGCGCTAAAGATTTATATAACTGTTCTGTTTTCAATGTTGTTACTGATAGTTTTGCTCTTTGCTTTCCTCTTTCTTACGAAATTGCTATGAGTAAATATTTTATTTGACCAAAAAAAAAAAAATGGACACATTGTTGGAATCTAGTGTTTGTTCGATCATAAATTTTATGCGTGTCTTACTGTTCCTTAAGAAACTCAAACCAACAATTAAATTTAAGTTGAGATATAATGTTATCTGAATTATGCTTTGATGATTGAAAAATGAAAATAATTTAGTTATTGATTTGGTCTGTTGATGAGCATTTTGTGCTGGTGCTTTACATTTTGGGTGGTTCGATCCTCAAGATTGGTTCAATTAGTATTTGTAATGTTTTACTATTGTCTTGGAACCAGGTATTTATTTTTGCTGACAACAATGGCGGGTCAGAGGAATAGCTATGGGAAGCGGTCTCATTCTCACTCTGGCTATTCTGAGAATGGATCAAATAAGAGGAGAAATGCAGGTGATGACAGGGAACAATTTGTTATTGATTCAGACGATACCGTATATAGGTATTTGTGCCCTGCAAGAAAGATAGGAAGCATTATTGGAAGGGGAGGGGAGATTGTTAAGCAATTAAGAGCAGAAACTAAATCAAAGATTAGAATTGGTGAAACAGTTCCTGGTTCTGATGAGCGCGTGGTTACTATCTATAGCTCTAGAGATGAGAGAAATGCCCTTGAAGATGGGGATACTTTTGTTTCTCCTGCTCAAGATGCTTTATTCAGGGTGCATGACAAAGTTGTTGCAGAAGACTTGCACAGTGATGACGAATCTGAAGGCCACCAAATTACTGCTCGGCTTCTTGTATCTTCTGATCAGATTGGATGTGTTATAGGAAAGGGTGGACAGATCGTTCAGAACATACGTAGTGAAACTGGTGCTCAGATTCGCATTCTTAAGGACAATTTACCTTCTTGTGCCTTGTCCACAGATGAACTTGTACAGGTAATTTGACTATTTGATTGTTGTTGTGGTACTTTCAGATTTTGCTTATTCATTTAGCAATCTATTCTCCCCTTTAAAACATAGTTTAAGGCCATACACCCACATGGGCAAAAGTTATGCTGAGATTAGTTTCAAATTTTTGAAAGCATTGGCAAGAAGCTTTTCTTGTGTATAGGGTCAACATTTGACAAAGATTTTGTTGATTTGATTGCTGTAGTTGACAAAATCAGCATTTAATCTTTCACCTTTGAGTTCTTCAGGTTATGAATTATAACTTTTGAGACTGTTTTTTGCATGCTTTTTATATGTTATGTTTTTTATGTGTTTTTCCTGAAAATTTCACTTTCTTTTGTTTGTTATCTTTAATATTGTTAGTTTCTTTTTTATATTAATAATGTTATTAGATGGTTGGCCTTTTTATATTTTAATTTACTTTTTGGCTTTAGATATCTGGGGAAGCTGCAGTTGTGAAGAAGGCTCTGCATCAAATTGCATCTCGCCTTCATGAGAACCCTTCACGATCTCAGCACTTGCTCGCTTCTGCTGTGTCAAATGCATATCCTGCTGCTGGTGCAATGCTTGGTCCAGCTGCTGGTGCCCAGATTGTAGGGATAACTTCATTGGTTGGACCTTATGGACGATACAAAGGTGACACTGGAGAATGGCCACGCTCTATGTACTCGGCTCCAAGGGATGAGATGTCATCAAAAGAATTTTCTCTTCGTTTGGTTTGTCCAACTGCTAATATTGGAGGAGTGATTGGCAAAGGTGGTGCTATAATCAACCAGATCAGGCAGGAATCAGGTGCAGCCATCAAAGTAGATAGCTCAACTACAGATGGAGATGATTGCTTAATAACTATATCAGCTAAGGAGGTTAGCTTTTCATCTTTGCTATGTTTATTTGTCTTGTGGAAGTATCTATGCTATGCTTCGACGGGGTTCCTAATCTTCTGCTGTATTAGTTCTTTGAGGATACGTATTCACCTGCTATCGAAGCTGCTGCACGGTTGCAACCTAGATGCAGTGAGAAGGTTGAAAGAGACTCTGGAATTGTATCATTCACAACCCGCTTACTTGTGCCAACCTCACATATTGGTTGCCTTATTGGTAAAGGAGGAGCTATTGTAACGGAGATGAGAAGGATCACGAAAGCTAATATCCGTATCCTGTCAAAGGAGAATCTTCCAAAAATTGCATCTGAAGATGATGAGATGGTTCAGGTGTACTATCATTTATATAGGATTTTCTTAGTAATTACTTTCTATTTGTTGGCTCTTTTAAAAAAAAAAAAATTATACAAACAGAGTGAACATGGTTGATCTGTTATTATTCAGATTGCTGGAGACCTTGATGTTGCAAAGGATGCCCTTGTACAAATAACAACACGGTTAAGAGCAAATCTTTTTGATAGGGAAGGTGCTGTTAATGCGTTAGTGCCAGTTTTACCGTATCTTCATGTGCCAACTGAAGGAACAGACAGTTTGAGTTATGAAAGTAGAGAGGGCAAGAGGCATGGACGTGTGCACTCCTTTTCTGGTGGTTATGGCTCTAGTGATTTAGCTGCTAGTGATGACTATGGAAGTTATGGTGGTCTCCAGGTATTTGCTTTTGACAACTTTTACTATTTTACAGTACTTTAGGTGGGTGAATTGTAGAAATATAGTTAGTTGGACTTCGTTATCCCATTTATCAAGTGAATAATTTTAGTCCCTTAAATCCTTATTCCCTTCAATATTTATTTCTTATTTGGCTTCTTATAATATTTTAGCTTTCTCATTTTGTTTACATTGTCCCAATCTCTCTCTCTCCTCTCTCTCTCTCTCTCTCTCTCTATCGCTATCTCTATGCTGATAGTTAATAATTATGATTCTTAAATATTATTTGTAGATTGGTAGTACCACCGGTGCTTATGGAGCTTATTCTTCAGGACGTGGTGGTCCTTCTGGGTGAGAATAATTTCTTTCCTTGAAAGAACATATTTCTTGTTGTTCACATGACTGCCATTAGTATCATTTAATGCAGGAAAAGTGCTTGGGGCTGATGGAGTAATTGCACTATCATAAACATCATATTTAAATATTTGAACTACATCACATAAAGTTGTATTCGAGGGTACAATGCCAGTCTACAATTTGTTCTTTCTCAAGCATGTCTTTGAGTCTTTTAGTTTCCTTAGGGTAGTACATACACACTCTCTTAGGATTCTTCAGTATTCATCATTAACTTCTCTTACCAGGTTATCAAGCCATACCTCTGTTTCCCGGCGCTAAAACTATGGTTACTAAAATTCCATGATTGGTACGTGCAGATAGATTGTAGTTTTCATTTTGGTATTCTTATGTCTATTCATTTTGTTACGTGTATACAGTTTGATAACATAGCCTATCCGATCTCCCTATTTACGTATCTGATGCTCTTGTTTTCCCTTTGTTGCCTTTCCGATCCCACTAAAACAGCTGAGACTTATGAAGCCTGAATCTAGCCTACTGCCTACTTTGATGAAGCCTGCTTAAACCTGAAGACCAGATGAACCAGGGTTACTCATGGCCCACCCTGATGCTACTACCTAGAAGGACCAAATATACGTGGAGATTTTATTTTTCTCTTTGAAATTTGCCATTTCCATGCCACCAAAAACACCAAGCTCTGTTATGTGTGCTCCCAAGAACCTAGCTAGCCGTCATGCTTGTTGCTGCCTTTTATTTCCTTATTTTGCGTCTTTTTCTCTTTGTAGTTTGCATTTGTTTAGGGGTTCTAAACCTTGTACCTTCTTCCATCCACTGTCAGCTGTACTGAGAGTGCTGGGTTTATTATCTGACATTTGTCTTCTGCATTTTCTTAATTTCATCGGTTGTCTCAATTTATGATGGAATTTTATCCTCAGCTTACCCGGTTTACCCTAAAATGTAGCTGTGAAGACATAATCTGGAATACAGACATTTTCTTTCTATTTTATTAGCATCTAAATCAGCTTAAATGGTCCTTGAGTCTTTGTAATGACACCCTTAATCAAGAAGTCCATTGGTATCCACCTAACTGATCACCTGAGACTTATAGAAGAAGTCTACAACATGTTAAACTATGTTTGCGTAGGAGGGAAAAAGGAAGGAAAGAGGTGGAAGAATGTAGCTTTTCTTTGCATCCCTTCGTTTGGTAAGAGGAAAATATGAGCAAGTTAAATAAGTGGATTCTTTCTATTTAAATTGACTGTTATGTTTATTTTCCATGCTCTATGCTAAACATCAGAAAGGATAAAGAACCTTCTTCCCCCCTTTTTCCTCTCCTTTTTTCATTCTCTCTATCTTCCATCCATGCCTAACAGTGTTCGATGGATAGAGGGGATACAATATGGCATCTAGTCATCAACCTTTAGGGTTCAACTCCTCAATAGTGTTTTCTGAGACATGGCATTGTTTTAGGGTAAAAAAAAATGCTAGTTTATGCTACCAATGGATTACTTAATTAAAGGACAATATAATCATGTGAAAGGACTATGTATTGGTGTCTTTCTACATTATGTAGGTTCTTGGATTTTGTCTTGCACAAAGACCTCAAATATAAGGTAAGAGCTTAATTCTTTTATAATGGTTGGTTGTGACTTGAGGGAATAAAGGAATTCATTGAGTTGCTTGAAACACACTAGTAAGTTATTGCTTAATCTCTGTAATAGTATTGTGGATGTTCGTTTGAAATATGGTTAGACTGCTAGCTATGTTACTCAGACTTGGGTATATGTCCGACATGGATATGTTCAATTTCTTCAAGTGCCGTATCCTCGTACCCATGTCTGGTTATGCATCAGACATAGGTACTTAAAGAAAAATGAATGGGTAGAGTAACATAACTAGTTAGAATGTTATACAAGCAATTGATTTGGTGGCAGGTTCTGAATGTCACTGGTGTATTTATTCTTTTTCCTGGGAAAAAGTGCTATATGTAAATTCATTCTTCATTTTTATTCCAAGTTTCGGGGAAGACAGATTCAAAGTGGCTGAGGCAGAGAATGCATACGTATGCCGTAAATGATGAGGTGCATAATGTCTTTGTTGCATTATTTTGTATTGCGTTTTAATATGTTTTGTATGTAACAATTTTGATGGAGCTATTTAATCTAAACTCTTATTGCTGCTATTACCGTGTTATTCAATCTATAGCTTAACCCGGTTCCTTTCTAGTAACTAAAATAAACCTAGTCTTTATTATTTTCTGTTTTTGCTTGAATAATATTGAACCAATGTAACTGTTGGCACTACTGTAGTTTGATTCAATGCTTTATTTTGAACACATACTGTTTTTACTACTGTTACATAAATATTTTTCAGTGGAGGTTATAGTTAGGCCATAAAAGAATGGTAAAAGTACCATGGAGATCATTGCACTATTAATTTTTATTGTTAAAAATTGGTCATTGTACGTTAGAATGAGGTACACATGGCACATCACTTGTAGTTGTTTGGTTATTTTGTCAGCAATTAGTTTTTAAATGTATGAATTGATGAAATTTTTACAAGGGTTAGTCAACGTTAGTTTTTAAATGTATAAATTGACAATTTTTACAGGAAACGATCAATTTGTTCTTTAATTTAACCTATAGGTATAGGGATTAGTTCACACAAGAACTGATTACAGGTGTTGGAATTTAAATATAAATAAACTAAACCCTGAATTCGATGTGGTAATCTCATTTCTTAATCGGTAGGTTCAGCTATTATAGGTGATGGTGAAAATCAACTGATGCTGCTGAGCATACCAAGACCTCTACTGAAACTGAATTGAACGTGTCTGAATATGCCGTTAGCTTCCACTGCAAAATTCTTTTAATGTTCATTTTGTTTTGTCGCACGAAAGTTGTTGCTTGCAGTAGAAGTTGGGTGGTGATTGGACAGTCAGATTTGAATGGCTGAAATCACTTAATTGCAAGATTTAACGGAACATGGGTGTTGGACCTTGCTGTGAGAATTTAGGTAGAGGCTTAGAGCTTATACAAATGATATGTAAAAACTTAGGAGTAAGAAAAACTAGGAAACTGTCACGAAAGTTGTAAACGGAACTTTTTTTACTATGATAATGTCATTTTATGATTATGAAATTAATAAAAAAATATATGAACATCTAATAACTGTACTACATTTTTCAACCCTGGTAGAACAAGTAAAAGAGGGGGGGGGGGATCGTGTAATATAGTTGCATTTACCATGTACGTAAATATTGAAATTTATTTACAACATTGTTAACTTTTGTCAATTTAGTAGTTAAAAGAGATCATTGCCTATAAATACCTACACAAATGCTGAACAAACGATCAACTCTCCAAGCATGCAAGCTTATACTCTTATAAACTTTTTTTCAACATTTAGTTTTTACACCCTCTTTACTTTTACTCTTTGTAGCCTTCGGCTTTTTGCCCCAGCTAGATGAACTGACCTCTATAATCATCATTGCATTCTCTTTTGTACCTTATTGTATCACTGTATCAACAATTGGTGCGATAAATGTGGACAACAAGACTTTGCAAACCATAGTTGATTTGGCCAACTTGACTAATCACTCCAACTAACACCTGCATCAAACATAGCTCACGATCTTCCTCTAGTTTGAGTTTTACTCAAATCCCTTTTTCTTCCTCTCTTGTAGGACCATCGTTACAATATGCATATGCCTTTCTCCCTACTCTAGAGTAGTTCATGAAAGCTTTAAACATACTCTTGAGCTTCAACCTAACTATCTCGACTGTATCAGTTAACCCGATCCCTCTAGCAGCTTCAAATCCCTCAGCCATCGCAAAGCATCAACCATCACCTAATGCATATTTTACTGGACTTATAGAACAGATAACATTCACCTGGTTAGTCCAAGGTTCTTATCAACAAGCATTTAGGCTCTCGTCTCATGATTTAAGAACCTAAGAGAAGCTACGACGACTAGAGTAGTACTTTTCCAAACAAGAACACTGCTTCAAATAACAACAAAAGTAGTAGATTGTCGAATTGAGACCTACGTGGGAAGGCCTAGAAGAGAGAATCCAGTTTGCTAGAAAGATAAGGTCAAGTCAACCATCTGAGGAAATCGTGAATATAACGACCTTAACAACCTTCACAGAGACGATGGTAGCTTCTTGGTAGCATTCTAACATTCTCAAAGTAACAATAATGACTATCAAGAAGAACAACTAAGGATTTTCAAGGCTAAGATGATGTAAGAAAATGAAAGGGGGTTAAAATAGATGAATCTGTTTGAAACTTCTCCAACGGGTCACTTGTCCTAAAAGTACTAGCAAACAATATTTCAACCTTCTTCAAGTTCCTAAATTTTGTATATAACGGGTCGGGGGGGTTCAGAAGATCATCTGGCTCGGTATTACAACCACATGAATATATTAATAGCCTCCGATGGAATTAAGTGCAAGGTATTCTCTATGACCCTCTCTTAAACAACTCGATAGTGATACCTGCCACTATTACGAAGGTTTATTTATACCTTTGACCAATTAGTTGGACAACTCATGAGTCATTTCTTGTCCAATAAAACACTCCAGTAATCCCTAGCCTACTTAATGATCATTCGTTAGGGAGTGGGTGAGTCCCTTTGTATTACGTCCGTTGATTCAATACAGCCACCATGATCATAAAGGGGAACCATTGATGAATGGGCCATTCAAGCTTTCATTGCGGGAACTACTTATCATCATTTGAGGTATATCATTATCTGGAACACTCTGAGCAAACTTCTCAACCTATATGAGAGGATTACAAATTCTTGGAGGGAGATGAAGTTGAGAAAGTTCGTGCTTTTTTTTACACCTTCTCCCGACAAGGCAACCCTTCGCCAAAGCGTTCTATTTGATGGGCCTTAAGGACACGACTCAAATTGGAAAGTCCAATTTGTTTTGTGAATAAACCCGTTGTTGTCAAAGGGTCTATTGCTCTTTATAGCCCTTGGTGAGCACACCACTACTGAAATGGTGGAATTTTTAGTAGTTGACCATTCGATGGCCTAAAATGCCATTTTTAGAAGGTCAATTATGAGGATGACTAAAGTGGTGATAGCCACCTTATTTATGAAAGCCAAGTTCTCTACCCTCACGGGTGAGGGATATATAAAAATCAACTAGAAGACGGCCCGTGAGTGTCACATTGTCTCTCTACAACTCACAGGGAAATATCAACCCTTCTCACCTTTCTCCGGCTTGTTTCACATTGCATTTTCATCCTTTGATGGGGGCCAATATCATTAGAAGGATGGTAATTGATTTGGAAAGCCTTGAAGCTAGACCAGAGACCCAACTTCCCAAGGCACAACCAACATAAACAATGGAATCCATTTAATTGTATCGAGAATACCTTGAGAAGGTTACCTAGATTGTTTCCATCCTTCCCTTTGAAGAGAAAAAATCTTTTGAAATTCCTTGTTGACGGAATGTCAAGATGTCTTTGCCTGGTCTGCGACAAACAAGCCAGGAATTCACTCGTTTGTCATTCAACATTCCCTAGGGGTGGATCCCGATGCACAACTAGTAAATAAAAAGAATAGCAAATTCTTCGTTGAGAAGGTTGTGACTACAATAGGTCCTATGCCCTTATTGAGTCTCCAATGTGGTAATGGTGCCCAAATCCGAAAACAAATGAAAAACGGGTGTAGATTTCACCAACTTGAATAATGATTGCCAAAGATAACTTTTCGCTCCCTTTCAAAGATCTATAGGAGGATGCTTTTGCAGGCCACCAATATATGAGCTTCATAGATGTTTTTTCAAGCTACAATAAGATATTTATGGCTAAAGAAAACCAAGAGAAGATATCTTTCGTTATTGAAGATGTGTATTGTTACAGGATGATGCCTTTCAGTCTAAAGAATACAAGAGCTACCTATCGACAGTTGGTGAGTAATCTATTTTAGAAACAAATAGGGAGATGTATGAAATCGTACTCAAATGACATAATTGTCAAAAGTGCCACCATGGAACATGTCAATAACCTTTGAGAAGTATTTACGGTGCTACACAAATGCAACATGAAGTTCAATCCAAATAACTACATTTTCGGACCAAGTGCCAAGAAATTCATGGGTTTCATGATATCTGAGAGTGGGATTGAAGTGAATCCAAAAAAAATAAGGCAATCTTGGAAATGACTCCTCCGTAGAAGCCCAATGAAATTCAACGGTTAACTGGACAAATTGTATCCCTTAGTGACAGTGACTTTCTAGGTCTACAACCTAAGTCCAGGTTATATTCAAGTAATAAAATCTTGGGAGTCTGAGGTCGATCGACAGAGAAGTTGATTAGAACTTACAAGATTACAAATATTATGTTAGAATAGAAATTTAACACTTAACTTTGGAATAAGCATTGATAATGGAAGTAGTAGCTAGAAACACTAGAAATAAAAAGTCAACACAAAATATGCTGAGGTTAGAGGATCAACTTTTGGTGTCGGGATCAACTCTTAGTGTCGTATTAAGACTAAATTTTAATACTCAATACTATTACTCAATTAAAATCCATACATAAATGGAGGTCACAATCGATGATCTAGTAATGTACGTCCACTAATTAAGCATATGAATCCATGAGCAAATGTATGTCCATCAATGAAGTGTCCAAAATGATTGTCTAATAAGTCCAAAAGTTTAACAAAAGAATCCATAAGCAGATGATGGTGCAATATGAAAGTTCAAGCATATGGTATTATAATCACTTGATAACTTCAAGACTTATAAAAAGATTTCAAATATATATTTTGCCAATTTTTATGTCTACAACAAATCAAGGTTAATTTATCCAAGCATTCATTGTGCTATATATTGTCTATAACAAATAAAATATCTTACTTTTCAAGTATGATTATAACAAGTGATTGATAATTAATTTTAGCTCAAATGATGAGTGGAATTTACTTTAATATTTCCCAAGAGTTTCACCCTTTCACCTCAGCATTGAAAACTTAAAATTACATAGCAAAAGTAAAAAAACTCAAACTTAGATGAAATATACATATTAGATATAAGAAACTTGAGATTTTACATGAATAATGAAACAAACAAAAAACTTAACAAGCAAATGATCTTCAACTCAACTTTAAGATGTCTACTATGCTAAAACCAAAGACTATTTATAGAAATTTGTGAAGAGAAAAATGACAATACAAAGGATATGCTAATAATAAATTTTTAGGCCTACTTCTTTGTCATCTTTTGAGGCATTTTTTACATGTTAAAAGATGACTCATTTGGTCCAAGTTAACAGCTCTCAATAGGAAAGGTCCAAGAGAATTGATTGATGGTCTATATGATGTAAAAATTTCAACTCCAAACTCTAATTATGTTGGGAGATATGAGCCAAACACGAAAATGCGTCAAAATTGTCCATTAATGTGAAACTTGTAAATTTATCT
This sequence comes from Gossypium hirsutum, assembly GCF_007990345.1. Classification (NCBI taxonomy): domain Eukaryota; kingdom Viridiplantae; phylum Streptophyta; class Magnoliopsida; order Malvales; family Malvaceae; genus Gossypium; species Gossypium hirsutum. Next base: position 3,229,717 of record NC_053445.1, on the reverse strand, counting down.
CTACTTTTGAATTTCTTCCTGATGCATTTTGGCGTTGGTGTTTCAATATTTGAATGGATCTTCAAATCCCCTTTTCGATGATATAAGGTACACCTAAAATAGAGTCCTAAAGCTCGAGACATGATCGAAACACTAAGAAGTGTTTCGACTGAAAGTTCTGAAAGTGTTCAAATTACAAATTTTTAATCTTTTGAGCTTTTAACTTTTACTCATTATCTTGGATCAAATTTAGGCTTAATGCATTTAATCTCATGGTTTCATATATTGAAATCTTCTTCCCAAATTTGTTTTACCTGCAAATTTCACATGAAATATTTTATTGAAACTAAATGCATAAAAAAACTAAAAATACACAATATTTACAATACAAATAAAGAGGTCAAATCATTAAAATGAATTTAAAACATATAAAAATGCTCAGGAAACCAAACAAATATAAGTAAGATATAGTCCAAAATAATCATATGACGATAACTCATCACTTAGATTGTTGACAAATGCCTACCATTCTTCAAACTGTTAAAAGGTCCCTTTTAGTGGATATAAAAGTGTCAATAATCTTTTGAGAAGTTAAAGCAGTACCTGAGCACCCTTCCACTTCTAGTGTCTCTTTTACTAGGTGATTTATTGAAACACCCCTAACCCGTATCTGTCATCGTAACAGGATTACGGAGTAATACCGGACCAACGAAATAGTAAACCATTCAATTCATACATCAATGCAAACATAATCTAATTACTTCAAATACATACATAATGTCCCTTAATTGAGCCCTCGAGGCCCTAAAAATACTATAGAAACAGTTCAAGACTAAATCAAAAGCATTTGAAAATCTTAGAAAAAAGTTGAAAAATTTAGACTGTAGGGGTCACACGGTTGAGACAAACGCCCGTGTCTCAGGCCGCGTGGACATTCGAAATAGGGACACATGATCATGTCCATGCTCATGTAACTCACTAACTTGGGTCACACGACTAAGCTACATGCCCATGTGCTAGGCCATGTAACCCTTGAAATGGCCTCACACGCCCATGTGCCAGACCGTGTGCTAGGCCGTGTAACTGTCTGACTTGCATGCCTTGAACCTACAAGGGATACACGGCTGTGTCGCATGGCCGTGTGTCACACATAGTTGAGACACACAATTGTGTCTCAGGCTGTGTGGCCCCAAAATGGACCTTAAAATACAAGTTTATCGTTTCAAGTTTGCTTGGACCTTAAGAAACTTAAATACCAACAAAATACCAATTCAAAATGACATTAATTGAGCAAAAAACACAACAAAACCAACCTAATAAGTGCCTAACCATGTACCATCATTGGTACCACAAGTATATATAATTATACATCAAAATAAACATCAATTCAATTCAATGATTCATTCAAGCAATAACTAATCAAAATACCTATCAAAGGTACCACAATCACAACATTTCATTTATATATACCATTCATACTAGTATAAAAATTATACCTCACTCTCATGTAATATTTAAGTTGTTTATCTGCACAAAATATTTTCATAATATTTACATAAGCCAAACAATAACCAAAACCACACAATAGCCTATACATGCCATATAATTTGTATTAAATGTTCCAAAAACTATTGAGATGAGCTAGATAGTGTGACTTGAGTATCGATCCGATAGTCCAATCTTTCGAGAATCTACAATGACATTAAACAACACAAGTAAGCTTAATGGAGCTTAGTAAGTTCGACGTATTAAACGATAGATCTTACTGAACTAATTATAATAATTCTAACAATAATAATCATCCATGAGAACTCCCTGTCATTCATAATTTCAATCGATAAGTTCATCTATGTTCAGATCAATTTAGATCAATGTGGAATAAGTAACATATCTTTCAAATTCATTAAACATATTACCTTACCAAGATTTTCCATTCGAAGAACAACTTACGGGTAAGAGTACATCATCAGATAGACCGAATACACCAGACAGAAACTCATAAGAGCTAATCCAACTGAAATATGCCAAACAAAAGCTCATAAGAGCTGGTCCACTCGAAACACGCCAACATAAGCTCATAAGATGTAACACCTCTATACCCAACCTGATTACCGGATCAAGTATAGAAGTGTTACATTGGTTTTCAGAAACTCTAATAATAATTTCTAAATAAAAATAACATTATAATTTGTACATATTAGTTTCGTTGTTCCAGTATATTAATTATTGATATTCGAGATAAGCCGAAATAATTTTTTTACCATTCTTACATTTAAAACAATATACTAGAGTGAAAGAAAGGCCATTGTGAAAAATAGGGAACGTGACTGTGTGGATTTCAGTAATCATGTTTAAATTTTAAATTTAAGGGATAATTTGCCAAATTAATTCCTAAAGTTTACCTAGTTTAACCCTTGTTCACATATCAAATTTTAAGCCAATTTAATTCAAATATAAATCGTAATTAAGTAGTCTAAAATCTAATTTTCTTATATCACTTAATAAACATTTAAACTATTTCATATGAATTAAGTAAATATTTAAGTCGCATCACATACAACCTTAATACACACACCTAAGTACATGCCATTTACTGAAATGACAGAAATTAATACCTTAGCTCTTTCTTGGATCCACTGATGTGATGAGATAAGGTTCCTTAATGGCATGCCACTACTATCCCACTAGTTCTTATCTCGTCTACTTAGGCAAGTCATAATATACACATGTCACTTTTACACTTTTTACCATTTAATCCTTATAACAATACTTCGTATAATTATATCTTCCTTTTTCATTAACAGATGTAACTTGACTCAATATTTAATAATCTTCCATAATTCCATTAATGATTCTTATTATACATTTCACCTATCACTTTTACTTATTTTACAATTTATACCTCATCATGACATTTCATGTAACAATATATTTTTCTTTTAATTTCGTATATAACGTATTTCGTATATAACCTATCACTTCCTGAGCTAAAATTCTTACGAGTTCTTTCGAATACGTCAAGTTTGGTTGTAGCTCAATCTCACTATGAGGAATCATATGTGAAGGATCAGATCTGTACCATCTCAGCATTGAAACATGAAACACATTATAGATTTCTTCGAGTTCAGAGGGTAAAGCTAATCTATAAGCTACAGGGCCGATTCTTTCAACAATCTCGTACGATTCTATAAATCTCGGACTCAACTTTCCTTTCTTGCCAAAATGCAGCACTTTCTTCCACGGAGAAACTTTCAGGAATACTCGATCGCCAATCGCAGATTCTAGATCTTTTCTTTTTAGATCCGCGTATAATTCCTGACGGTTAGATGCAGCTTTCAAACAATCTCAAATAATTTGAACTTTGTCTTCTATTTCTCAGATCAAATCAATTTTCACCATTTTAGATTCACTCAATTTTGACCAATACAACGGTGTTTTACATTTTCTTCTATAAAGAGCTTCAAACGGTACCATTTTTATACTAGAATGATAACTGTTATTATAAGAAAATTCAGCTAACGGTAGGTACTTTTTCCAGTTACCTTTAAATTCAAGTATACAACATCTCAGCATATATTTTAGAATCTGAATCACTCGTTATGATTGCCTGTAAGTCTGAGGATGAAATGTTGTGCTGAAATGAAGTTTAGTGCTTAGGGCCTCTTGAAGTTTGCTCTAAAATCTCGATGTAAATCTCGATCTGAAATAATAGATGTCAGAACTTCGTGTAATATTACAATATCGGATACATATAGTTCCGCTAATCTCAAAAGTGTAAAATCTGTTCTGACTGGAACAAAATGTACCGATTTAGTCAATCTATCAACAATCACCTAGATCAAATCTTTCTTTCTTGAAGTTACAGGTAAACCAAATACGAAACCTATCGTGACTCGCTTTCACTGCCATTCAGGAATCATAACAAGTTGTACTAAACCTAACGATACCTGATGTTCTGCTTTCACCTGTTGACAAATCAAGCATTTAGCTACAAATTCACAAATTTCTTGTTTCATACCCGACCACTAGTACATTTGTTTCAAGTTATAATACATCTTCGTGCTACCTGGATGAATAGAGTATGTAGTGTTGTGAGCTTCAAAAAGAATATGATGTTTCAAATCCAGATTATTTAGGACACAAATTCTATCGAGATAACGTAATGTACCATTATCATCAACACTGTACTTTGAACTCAAATTATTCAGGATGAACTTTAGTTTCATCGTCAACCTCGAATCTTCATTTTGCGATTCTCGAATTCATTGTAGAAATAGAGGTTTGCTTCTCAACTCTGCTAATATAAAACCATATTCATTTAGAGCTAAATGAACATTCAACGCTCGAAGTGCAAACAATGACGACTTTCGACTAAGTGCATCCGCAACTACATTAGCCTTTTCCGGATGATAACCAATAACCATATCGTAATCTTTTAGTAATTCTAACCATCGTCTTTGTATCAAATTCAATTCTTTTTGAGTAATCAAATACTTTAAACTTTTGTGATCTGTAAACATGAGACATTTCTCGCCGTATAAATAATGTCTCCAAATCTTCAAAGCGAATATAATCACGGCTAGCTCGAGATCATGAGTAGGATAATTCTTTTCATGCGACTTTAATTGACGAGAAGCATAAGGTACTATTTCCCCTACCTGCATAAGCACACAACTCAAATCGTTAAGAGACGCATCACTATAAACAATATACGTTACTCCAGATTTAGGTTGAGTCAACACTAGGGCTTCCGTCAGCATGTTCTTCAACTGATCGACACTCTGTTGTAATTTATCGGACCAAACAAACTCAACATTTTTCTTTAATAATCTGGTCATCAATGAAGCAATAATCGAAATTTTTTAACAAAATGTTGATAGTAACTTCTAAACCCAGAAAATTTCGCACTTCTGAAACATTTTTCGGAGTTTTCCATTTCATCACAACAGAAACTTTACTTGGATCAACTCGGATCTCGTCTGTTGATACTATTTGACCCAAAAATCTAACCTCGCGAAGCTAGAATTCACATTTACTAAATTTTGCGTACAATTATTTTTCTCTCAAACTGTAGTACGATTCTCAGATGTTGAGCATGCTTGGATTCTGTCTTGGAATAAATCAATATATCGTCAATAAATACAACGACAAATCTATCCAAATAAGGTTGAAAAACCTGATTCATTAAATGTATACAAGCAACAGGGGTATTAGTCAAACCAAATGGCATTACTAGAAACTCATAATGACCGTAGCGAGTTCTAAAAGTAGTCTTTGACACATCACAGTCTTTAACCTTCAATTGATAATACCCGGTTTTGAGATATACCTTCGAGAACACTGTGGCACATTTCAATTGATCAAACAAATCGTCGATATGTGAAAAAGGATACTTATTTTTTTATCGTGACTTTGTTCAATTGTTTGTAACCTATACATAATCTGAAAGAGCCGTCTTTCTTTTTCACAAACAACACACGTGCAACCCAGGGAAACACGCTCAGTCTAATAACTATTGCAACTGTGCTTTCAATTATTTTAATTCAGCTGGTGCCATACGTTATGGTGATATTGATATCGGTACAGTTCTAGGAACAAAATCAATCACAAACTTAACTTCACGATCAGGAGGCATACTGGGAAACACTTTATGAAAAACATTAGCGAACTCACTAACAACTGGTAACTGATCTAGCTTCGATTCTGAATATCTGTTATCAGGAATATATACTAGAAATGTTTCGTTACCTTTTCGTATCAATCTCTGAGCAAAAAAAGCTGAAATAATTCTAACATCTTTCGGACTTTTAGGCTCAACTTAAATCATCTCTCTTGTTTGACATTTCAAATCAATCCGTTTCTGTCTACAGTTTACTATAGCATTATGCAATGATAGCCAATCCATACCCAGAATAACATTAAATTCCCGAAAGGGTAACAACATTAAATCGGCAAGGAATTCACAACCTCTAACTTTCAGTAGACAATTACGACAAACTAAGTTAATTATCACACTTTGACATAGTGGATTAGTAACTTGAATATCATAATTAGTAGACTCAACAGGTAATTCTTTTTCATTACTAATGCAGTGAAAATATAAGAATAATTTGACCTAGGGTCAATCAATGCATACATAGTAACATCAAAGAGATAGAATATACTAGTAATCACATCTGGAGTAGTAGCTTCCTCCATGGCTCGAATGACATAGGTGTGAGCAGGTGCTCTAGCCTCTGATTGAATGACAGTGTCTTTCATTCCCATATGAGTAGTCCCGATAACACTATTCTGGCCCGAACGTCTACTTTTCTGAGAGGTAGACATTTGCTTTTCTTTCTGATCTTCATTCTCTTTTAGCTATTTAGGACAATTTTGAATAAAATGATCAGTCGACCCACATCTAAGATAGGCTCCCAATTTACCTCTACACTCGCCAAGATGATATTTCCCACAATATCTACAATTGAACTTCAAAGCATTTCGTACACTACCCACACAATCAGCTGGTTTAGTAAGTGCTCTGAAATCATACTAAATCGTCTTATTTTTGTTTGGATGCTCAAACACCGAGGTAGCTCGGTTAAAATCATATTTAGTCTTCTTTACCGATGATACAGAAAATGACTTGGAAAAATCTTTCTTGTGAAATTCTCGAATCCGTCTATCCCATTGTATCTTACGGTTGTACACTTCTTGTATTTTCTGTGCACGATCAAATAAGATAACAAATTCTCAAATTTCATTACCTCTGATCATCATTCAGATTTCATCACTCAGGACATCTTCAAACCAGATACATATATCTTCTTTAGTAGGTACAATTTCTTGAGCATATTTACTGAGATGCACAAATTCTCTCTCGTATTCAGTTACTGATCTATTTCACTGATGTAACTCAAGAAATTCTCTCTTTTTTTTTGTCCAAATACCATTTTTTAACATATTTCTTTTTAAACTCAGTCTGAAAGAGTTCTCAGGAAATTTTCTCTCTACGTGCCACAGCTACTATCGTAGATCACCAACTGTACACTTCCTCCTTTAATAATGAAACAACACATCTAAGGAAATTATTAGGAGAGCAAGCCATTTCTTTGAAAACCCGTAAGATATTCTGAAGCCAATACTCAACTTTAACCGGATCATCCTCAAATCTGCCCTAAAATTTTTCAGCACCACACTTTCTAAGTTTCTTAATCGGAATACGCCTACTGGGTTCAATCACAGAAGGATGTGAAAGTGAAACCGGAGGTACAACAGGTGGTATAACAAGGGGTACAATAGGGGTGGAGGTCGTTGAGCTAAATTATTCATTTGCATAAACTCGTTGAACCACTGGTTCATATACCCAAAGAACATATTTTTAAGCTCATGTTTCTAAGCCGGTAGAATCGGAACATTACTACTCGTCTCATGATCAGAGGACGGTACGTTACTGTTAACCTCATCATTGTCAGCACGATCAAATCCGTCTGACATCTTTACAATCTATAAGAAAAATAAAGGTTAGATCGGATCAAACAAGTCACACTATCACAAATTTATATGACATGTAATTCTAAAAATTTTATATGCTACATTCAGTCTAAGAACCGACAAAACTGTAGCTTTGATACTACTAAATGAAACACCCCTAACTCGTATCTGTCATTAGAACTAGGTTACGAAGCAATACCAGACCAATAGAATAGTAAACCATTCAATTCATACATCAATGCAAACATAATCTAGTTTCATTCAAATACATTCATAATGTCCTTTAATCGAGCCCTTAAGGCCCTAAAAATACTATAGAAACAGTCCGGGACTAAATAAAAAACATTTAGAAATTTTAGGAAAAAGTTGAAAAATTTAGACTGTAGGGATCACACGGCTGAAACACATGCCCGTGTCTGAGGCCATGTGGACATTCGAAATAGGGACACACGGTCGTGTCTCAGGCCGTGTCCATGCCCGTGTAACTCACTGGCTTGGGTCATACGGCCAAATCACACGCCCGTGTGCCAGGTCGTGTAACCTTCGAAATGGCCTTACACACCCATGTGCCAAGCCGTGTGCTAGGCCGTGTAACTGCCTAACTTGCATGCCTTGAACGGCTATGTGTCCCCACAATGAACCTTAAAACACAAGTTTACCATTTCAAGTTTGTTTGGACCTTAAGAAACTCAAATACCAACCAAAATACAAATTCAAAATGACATTAATCGAGTTAAAAACACAGCAAAACCAACCTAATAAGTGCCTAACCAATGTACCATCATTGGTACCACAAGTATATATAATTATACATCAAAATAAACATCAATTCAATTTATTTATTCATTCAAGCAATACCTAATCAAAATACCTATCAAATGTACCACAATCACAACATTTCATTTATATATACCATTCATACTAGCATAAAAATTATACCCCATTCTCATGTAATATTTAAGTTGTTTATCTGCACAAAATATCATTCATAATATTTATATAAGCCAAACAATAACCAAAACCACACAAGAGCTTATACATGCCATATAATCTGTATTAAACGTTCCAAAAACTACCGAGATGAGTTGGATAGTGTGGCTTGAGTACTGATCCGATCATCTAACCTTCCGAGAATCTACAATGACATTAAACAACACAAGTAACCTTAATGGATCTTAGTAAGTTTGACGTATTAGACGATAAATCTTACTAAAATAATTATAATAATTCTAACAATAATAATCATCCATAAGAACTCCCTGTCATTTACAATTTTAATCAATAAGTTCATCTATGTTCAGATCAATATGGAATAAGTAACATATCTTTCAAATTCATTAAACAAATTAGCTTATCAGGATTTTCCATTCAAAGAATGACTTACGGGTAAGAGTACATCGTCAGATAGATCGAACACACCAGACATAAATTCATAAGAGCTGATCCAACCGAAATACGCCAAACAAAAGCTCATAAGAGTTGGGCCATCTGAAACACGCCAACAGAAGTTCATAAGAGCTGAATAGAAGCTCATAAAAACTGAACAAAAGCTCATAAGAGTTGATCCACCCGAATCACGCCAAACAGAAAGTATAACGCGAGAGTTCGCAACAAATGCTAAACCTCATTTTACTTGGGTAATATACAAATATCTCCTCCCACTCCAAACCCCTATAACACACCAAAACACGAATGTATCTATCCTGCGTTCAATTGAAATCGAGCATCAAATTCAATATTATAACTCAAATAATGATTCATTTCCAACAATGGAACATATATTATGTTATGTAATACCAATCACCTATGTATATAAATGTTAAATTTTAACAGTACGAACTTACTTGGATTAAATTGTAGTAGCTGCAGAAGTTTATGAACTGTTCCGCTATTTTTCCTTTTCTATGAGTATCTACGAAATCTTGATCTAAAATGTAAAGTTACTCATTTATTAGCATATATTTCATTTTCAATCTATTTTGCAATTAATACCATTTTATTTTTCGAATTTACACAATTTAATCGTAAAATTTAAATTTAACAAAAATCTCTTTACAAAATCTTCAAAGAACAAAATCAAAACTCCAAATACATGATATTCATAAAAAATCCAATATTCAATAATGGAAACTTACACAATTTTTAACAGAATTAGAAACGAAGGTACGAGTTAGCTGGACCTAGTTGCAACGATCTCAAAAATATAAAAATTACAAGCAACAGGTAAGAATTGAACTCACACGCAAGCTTTTATGCTCAATTGATTCTCCAAGCTACTTCTATGGTGTTTCGGCAATGGCATAAGAAGAAGTGAAGAAGAAAAACTTATTTCTTCTAATTTGTTTATTTAATTTTTATTTATTTATAATTATGCCATTAAAATCACATTAATTTATCATTTTAATTTCTTTTGCCGTCCAACATTATCCATTAGGGACTAATTATTATATTGGTCCCTCTTCATGTAATTAATAAGCCATTTAATCATTTAATTGAACTAATTACTAACTTTTTACATTTTTCAATTTAGTCCTTTTTTTAATTAAGCATCCAAACGTTAATATCTAAACCAAATTTTAATACGACTCTAATAACTCTATAAATATTCTAAAAATAATAATTACAAGTTGATACGACATAAATTTGTGGTCCTAAAACCACTGTTTTGTCACCACTAAAAATCAGGCTGTTACATTTATTGTATGTGTATCTTGTTGCATCCGACAAAACAGTAGCAGCGAATTGGTTAAGGAAATTGGTGGACAATGGTAACCAATTTATTATGTCGGTAGGGTTCTGCAAGACAAAGAGCTAAACTACTTCGAGGTAGAAAAGATTGTCTTTGCCTTGGTAATGGTTGCAAGAAAAATCCGTCCTTATTTTTAAGCTCACCCCATCATGATCTTATCCGGCCAACCACTTAAGGATATCCTGGGCAAGGTTGACACTTTTAGAAAGGTGATCAAATGAAGTGTTGAGCTAAGTGAATTTAGGCCAGAATATCTATTGTGGAAGGAAGTCAAGCCCCAAGCTCTAGCTAACTTCATAGATAAGTGCTCATTTTCTCAACCATTCAAAGATTTTAATAACAACCCCGACGAGGTTTATCAAATACCCAAAAGGTCCTTTTGTGAACCCTAATCCATTGCAAGAAAATTCTTAAATTCTCTATGTAGACGAAATTTAAAAAAAATGGCTTTAGAACTTGAGTTCTATTGGTAGGACCTGAAGGAGAAAAATAGTAGTACAATTTGTCCTTCTCTTTGTCCACTTCTAACAATATTGTTGAATATGAAGCCCTGGTGGTAGGACTAGAATTAGCTCATAAATTAAGCATCTGGAATCTCCATGTCCACATGAATTCACAACTGGTGGCGAAGCAAGTTCAAGGAGAGTACGTTGACAAAAAAACCAACACTGGCCAAGTACTACTTAGTTATGGATCTAATTAAGTGGTTCTTGAAAATTCAAGTTAACCCTAATGACAGAAAATGCCAGAGCAGATACATTCTTAAAGTTAGCAGGCACCATCAACATCATGGAAAGGGGGAAATCTTGTTGGAACACAAGGAGTATCCAAGTTATGAAGCACTAGAGCAAGTTTTCACTGTTGACTCTAAAGACACTTGGATGACCCCTATTCGAGATTCTTAATAAAAGAAAAGATGTTTAGGAACCCAAAAGAGCATGAAATGGTAGGATGGTTGGCTTCCCATTATATTTTGATTGATGGGGTCCTATTAGAGATTTCTCTAACCACTTCTTAGGTGTTTGGTACCTTTCAAAGCTGATTATATAATGGCAAGAGCCCATGAAGTAATTTGCGCACATCATCTGGGTGTAATGGATCTCACTTAAAGAATCCTATGGTAGGGTTACTATTGGCCCTTAATGCAGAAAGACATGGTGAAATATGTCGCCAATTGTGAACCTTGCCAACAATTCTCACCGGCACCTCGATAACTAACGAAACTCTCTAAAGCATCTTTAGTCTCTGGTCGTTCAACACTTGGGGAATTGACATAGTTGGCCCATTTTCACCTGTTGTTGTGTAGAAGAAACATATTGTGATAGTCATTGAGTATTTCACCAAATGGATGGAAGTTGAAGCCTTGGCCACCATCATTGAAAAGTAAATGGAAAATTTTGTGTGAAAGACTATCATTTGCTGGTATGGGATTTTATGTGCAGACAACAAAACCCAAATTCAAAGGAAATTCAAGGATTTTTGTGAGAATCTTCACATTTATTTGGCACAGTTTAGTCAAGATTTTGTAAACGAATGGTCAGACCAAGGGCACCAATAAGAAAATTCTCCAAGGGCTGAAGAAGGAAGTGGATGCGGCCAAGAATAGATGGTTGGAAGAACTCATTAGAGTTTTATGGTCTCTTTGAATGACATCGTATTTAGGAACACGAAAGATTCCTTTAATCTTATATATGAGACTGAAACGGTGATACCTATAGAAATTGGCCCCAACATCCATTGTATGTTGCATTATACCTCCCAAGCTAACGAAGTTATGCTCTGAAAGAACTTAAATCTCCTAGAAGAAACCAGAAATTAAGCAACCCCCTGCCTAGTAGTTAGAGCACAATAGGTGGGCAAATACTGCAACTCCAAGGTGCATAGGTGGGAGTTTCTGGTAGGAGACTTGGTTATGAAGAACGCAGATGCAAGTCAACTAGAGGGAACAAAGGGAAAATGTCTACCCAAGGAAAAAACCAGACCAGGTAGCTGTATTTATCGACTTTGGATAATACCGATTAGAACAGATGAATGGAATAGCTATACCACGAACATCGATTGCTCGTAACCTTCGCAGATTTTATACTTAAATGAAAAGTATGTTTTTCAAATTTATGATTGTTTTTGTTCTCTTTTTTTACAAGTTATGTACAACAAAAACAAATAATAAAATACCACGACTTTCCATTCACACATTGCTTTTTATATAGCACCATGCGTCATAAAACACCCATATTTCTCTTGCAAGCCTCCGCCATGTGTTGGGAGCAAGATCTCTCTAAGCCTCCGTCATGTGTTGGAAGTAAGACCTCTTATAAGCCTCCCCCTTTGTGCTGGGAGTAGGACCTCCCATAAGCCCCCTATGTGTTGGGAGCAGGACCCCTCATAAGTGCCCTCCATATATTAGGAGCAGGACCTCCCATAAGTATCTCCTTATATGCTGGGAGTAGGACCTTTCGTAAGCCTCCCTATATGTGTGGGATCAGGACTTTCTAAAATGTTCTACTCAAGAAATGACCCTAGAAAAGGATGTTTCACAAAGAAAACATTAGCGCTATTAGAAAAGAATACGCTAATAATACAAGTTTAAAGTCCTGGTAAATTGGTTTAGTGGTATGGTCATTCGAAAGATTTTACCCAAGATAAATAATCACAACGAATATTTCTATCAAGAAAGTAAGAGAAGTAATTCCTTCACTAGAAGATGTTAATAGAAAAGCTTTCGTACACTCTAATCCTTCTAAATGACAAGAAATTTGACGACACAATATCTTATTTCTCTCAAAGTTAGCAAACTTGCAGGTATTAGCATTTGTCAATGAAAGCGTCATAGTAATAATGAATGGTCATTACACTTAATTACTTTGAAAGAAACTCTCCTAAGAATAAATAAACAAAGAAACAGAAATGGAATGGAAGGAAAATGTAATTTTATTGATTAAGAGAAAAAAAGTCATTCAACATCAAGAAGGGATTTATGCCTAGTATTACAAGTATTATTCTCAGCAAGGTTAACATTATTCTTCTTGAAGGTAACATTAGCAGTAGGGGGATCTATATCTTTTAAAAAACCACCATTCGACTCCCTACCTACTTGATCACCTTCAGTAGAGGCATTTCTTGTTGTTGTCTCGGCAGAAGGCGTCTCCTTCGGAGCAGTTAAAGGAATTTGGAGTCGCTCTTGAAACTCTTGCCACTTATCATTGTCAAGATCTGAATCGTTCAGATTGAAGCTTAATAAATCAAAGTCCTTTTCCAGTAGAGCTGCCAAGTTCAACTGCCGGTAGTCAAAAGGATCATAGACAACTTGAAGGGCTAAGACCAATTAGTCCTGAAATGAGTCCAACAACTTCCCTTGAGCCAAGGTAAACAAGGCTTTACCAACAGCATAAGACTCTTTTTCCTTAAAAAAACTCGACTGTCAAATCCTCAATCTTTTTGACCTTCTCTTTCAACTAACTTCAAGTTAGAAATGTAACGACCTGAAAGTTCATGGTGTCAGAAAATACGATTTCGAGACATTGTTTCTGTAAATTGAACCTGTAAATATTTTTATTAAATAATTATCTAGATATTATATAAGTGGATTGAATTTTGGATAAGTAATTTAGCTAAAATTATGTTTAATTAAGGCCTAGGAACTAAATTGTAAAATTCAATCACTATAGATTTTCAATTAGAAAATAACTTTACGACTTAAATTTTAACTAGTGGACGATATAACATGATTATGCTTAAAATTTATTAATTAAAGGTAAACATAATTAATTAAAACTAAGTATAAGGGTAATATATGTATATATTATAGAATTGGTGGGAAGACATCTTCTTCCCCACCGAAATTGAGAGAAATTAAAGGAGAAAACGCCATAGTCGAATATCAAGTTTTTATTCAACAATATTGTTTAGTACAATTTAGTCATTTTCTTATAATTTTTATATTTTTGAGATCGCGGGAGCTTAATCTAGCTAGCCTATGTATGAATTTACAAAACTGTTAATTTTTTTAAAAGTTTCCATAATTGAGAATTGAAAGTTTTAGGTGTTAAATTGATATATTTAAGTTTAGATATGAAAAAAAAGAGTAAATTGTTAAGCTTAATTGATAGTTTCGTAGATTAGGAACTAAAATGAATAAAATGTAAATTTGAGCTTAATTGATTATCTTAATTAATGACAAAGGCTCAATTGGATGTGAATTTAATACAAGGGTTTAATTGATTTTTTTATTACTTTTTTAACGGTTTTTTTTTACATATATGTATTTTATTTTTAACTAGAAATTCTATCACATGTATATGTGTGTGAAAAACACATATTTAAAACAAAAGTACGTGTTTAAAAATAACATATAATAAATTATAAAACGTATAGTTTGAAGCTAATAATAATAACAACATATATGCATTATGTACGAAATTAAAATAAAAAATAGTTTAACTTATGAATAAAAGAAAATTGAAATGAGTAAATATATCATATTAAGAATATTAAATACACTCTAATTATTTATCATCATATTGCCAGTTTTCTATTACATATCAAAAGTTATCAAGTTAGTGAAAAAAATTAAATATTGAGTTGATTTGTAAATTCTTCAGACATTATCTATACACATATTTGATAAGAGAAAATATTTTATTATAAAAGTTAATTTTTTATTTTTAATAAATTATAATAACAGGATAAAGTTTGAATAAATAATACGAACAACACGACTCGAACTAAACACCCCGACTAAAAATTTAATATCCATATAGTAATAAAAATCTTATTTATAAATCCATTCAGCACGAATTAAATAGAAAAATGAAAAATCCAAAAACTAATCATTTCCAACAAGTTAGAAATCAAAAGAGCTCATGAAAGCAAAATATCTGTCGCCCCCAAATCCTGTCTTTAGTCCTTGTTTTTTTCTTTTTTTTTTCTTGTTGAAAATCTCATTGTTTAGACGCTGAGAATCAATCTCAATTCTCAGGTAAAACCCCATTATCTTTTGGCAATTAATTCCCCTCTGATTGCTCTAGCTTTTTTAAAATTCTCTTTTAATCAGATCTACAATCTACATTTTCTGCTCTTGTTTTCATTTTAAATTCATTTTTGACTGGAATTATCGTTCTTTCTGTATTTGATGAGAGGAATTATAGTTTCTTTATTGAATCTAATGTGTTTTGTGTTAGTTTTCGGAGACTATTTATATTTATGCTGTTTAAATTTGTGGGTTGATTTGAATTTTTTATTCTTTTACGTAACTGAATCTTTCTAATATTTGGTTTCCCTCTATTGTCTGTTATATTAATTTTGGATGGGTGATTTGAAGTGGGATTTTAATTTGTTATGGAAGATAAACTTGTGGGTCAAAGTTGAGATACAGTTAGTGATTTATCTTTGAATTTGCCTAGTTGTAAAGCTGAGCTGTAGAGAGCTAACTGTTTTGTTTTCATTGTTGTTATTGATAGTTTTGCTATCATGGTTGGAATCTAGTGTTTGTTCAATCATAAATTTTATGCGCGTTTTACTGTTCATTAAGAAACTCAAACCAACAATTAAATTTAAGTGGAGATATAATGTTATCTGATTATGCTTTGATGATTGAAAAATGAAAATAATTTAGATATTGATTTGTTCTGTTGATGAGCATTTTGTGCTGGTGCTTTACATTTTGGGTGGTTCGATCCTCAAGATTGGTTCAATTAGTATTTGTAATGTTTTACTATTGTCTTGGAACCAGGTATTTATTTTTGTTGATAATAATGGCGGGTCAGAGGAATAGCTATGGGAAGCGGGCTCATTCTCAGTCTGACTATTCTGAGAATGGATCAAATAAGAGGAGAAATGCAGGTGATGACAGGGAACAATTTGTTATTGATTCAGATGATACCGTTTATAGGTATTTGTGCCCTGCAAGAAAGATAGGAAGCATTATTGGAAGGGGAGGGGAGATTGTTAAGCAATTAAGAGCAGACACTAAATCAAAGATTAGAATTGGTGAGACAATTCCTGGTTCTGATGAACGCGTGGTTACTATCTATAGCTCTAGAGATGAGAGAAATGCCCTTGAAGATGGGGATTCTTTTGTTTCTCCTGCTCAAGATGCTTTATTCAGGGTGCATGGCAGAGTTGTTGCAGAAGATTTGCACAGTGATGAAGATTCTGAAGGCCGCCAAATTACTGCTCGGCTTCTTATATCTTCTGATCAGATTGGATGTGTTATAGGAAAGGGTGGACAGATCATTCAGAACATACGTAGTGAAACTGGTGCTCAGATTCGCATTCTTAAGGATGATTTACCTTCTTGTGCCTTGTCCACAGATGAACTTGTACAGGTTATTTGACTAATTGATTATTGTTGTAGTACTTTTAGATTTTCCTTATTCATTTAACAATCTCTTCTCTCCTTTAAAACATAGTTTACGGCCATACACCGACATGGGAAAAAGTTATGCTGAGATGAGTTTCAATTTATTGAAAGCATTGGCAAGAGGCTTTTCTTGTGTTTAGGGTAACATTGGACAAAGATTTTGTTGATTTGATTGCTGTAGTTGACAAAATCAGCATTTAATTTTTCGCCTTTGATTTCTTCAGTTTATGAATTATATCTTTTGAGACTGTTTTTGGCATGCTTTTAATATGTTATTTTTTTTATGTGTTTTTTTCCTGAAAATTTCACCTTCTTTTGTTTGTTTTCTGTAATATTGTTAGTTCTTTTTTATTTTTTTAATATTAATAATGTTATTAGATGGTTGGCCTTTTTATATTTTAATTTACTTTTGGCTTTAGATATCTGGGGAAGCTGCAGTTGTGAAAAAGGCTCTGCATCAAATTGCATCTCGCCTTCATGAGAACCCTTCACGATCTCAGCACTTGCTTGCTTCTGCTGTGTCAAATGCATATCCTGCTGCTGGTGCCCGGATTGTAGGGGTAACTTCATTGGTTGGACCTTATGGACGATACAAAGGTGACACTGGAGAATGGCCACGCTCCATGTACTCAGCTCCAAGGGATGAGATGTCATCAAAAGAATTTTCTCTTCGTTTGGTTTGTCCAACTGCTAATATTGGAGGTGTGATTGGCAAAGGTGGTGCTATAATCAACCAGATCAGGCAGGAATCAGGTGCAGCCATCAAAGTAGATAGCTCAACTACAGATGGAGATGATTGCTTAATAACTATATCAGCTAAGGAGGTCAGCTTTTCATCTTTGCTATGTTTATTTGTCTTGTGGAAGTATCTATGCTATGCTTTGACGGGGTTCCTAATCTTCTGCTGCATTAGTTCTTTGAGGATTGGTATTCACCTTCTATCGAAGCTGCTGCACGGTTGCAACCTAGATGCAGTGAGAAGGTTGAAGGAGACTCTGGAATTGTATCATTCACAACCCGCTTACTTGTGCCTACCTCACGTATTGGTTGCCTTATTGGTAAAGGAGGAGCTATTGTAACGGAGATGAGAAGGATCACAAAAGCTAATATCCGTATCCTGTCAAAGGAGAATCTTCCAAAAATTGCATCTGAAGATGATGAGATGGTTCAGGTGTTCTATCATTTATATAGGATTTTCTTAATCATTGCTTTCTATTTGTTGGCTCTTTTTTTTAAAAAAAATATTATACGAACGGAACATGGTTGGTCTGTTATTATTCAGATTGCTGGAGACCTTGATGTTGCAAAGGATGCCCTTGTACAAATAACAACACGGTTAAGAGCAAACCTATTTGATAGGGAAGGTGCTGTTAATGCTTTAGTGCCAGTTTTACCGTATCTTCATGTGCCAACTGAAGGAACTGACAATTTAAGTTATGAAAGTAGAGAGGGCAAGAGGCATGGACGTGTGCACTCCTTTTCTGGTGGTTATGGCTCTAGTGATTTATCTGCTAGTGACAGCTATGGAAGTTATGGTGGTCTCCAGGTATTTCCTTTTGACAACTTTTACTATTTTACTGTTCTTTAGGTGGGTGAATTGTAGAAATATAGTTTGTTGGACTTAGTTATCCCATTTATCAAGTGAAAATAATTTTTAGTCCCTTAAATCCTTATCCCCTTCAATATTTATTTCTTATTTGGCTTCTTATAATAGTTTAGCTTTCTCATTTTGTTTACATTGTCCCAATCTCTCTCTCTATCTCTATGCTGATAGTTAATAATTATGATTCTTAAATATTATTTGTAGATTGGTAGTACTACTGGTGCTCATGGAGCTTATTCTTCAGGACGTGGTGGTCCTTCTGGGTGAGAATAATTTCTTTCCTTGAAAGAACATATTTCTTGTTGTTCACATTACTGTCATGAATATCATCTAATGCAAGAAAAATGCTTGGGGCTGAGGGAGTGATTGCACTATCATAAACATTATATTTAAATATTTGAACTACATGACATAAAGTTGTCTTCGAGGGTACAATGCCAGTTTACAATTTGTTCCTTCCCAAGCATGTCTTTGAGTCTTAGTTTCGTTAGGTTAGTACATGCACATTCTCTTAGGATTCTTCAGTATTCATCATTAACTTCTCTTACCAGGTTATCAAGCCATACCTCTGTTTCCCGGCGCTAAAACTATGGTTACTAAAATTCCGTGATTGGTACGTGCAGATAGATTGTAGTTTTCATTTTGGTATTCTTATGTCTATTGTTATAATTGGCACTTCTTTGATGTTGTCCAATACATACTAGTGTATACAATTTGATAACATAGCCTATCCAATTTCCCTATTTACGGATCTGATGCTCTTGTTTTCCCTTTGATGCCTTTCCGATCCCACTAAAACAGCTGAAACTTATGAAGCCTGAATCTAGCCTACTGCCTACTTTGATGAAGCCTGCCTAAACCTGAAGACCAGATGAACCAGGGTTTGACATACTCATGGCCCACCCTGATGCTACAACCTAGAAGGACCAAATATATATGGAGATCTTATTTTTCTCTTTGAAATTTGCCATTTCCATGCCACCAAAAGCACCAAGCTCTGTTATGTGTGCGCCCAAGAACCTAGCTAGCCGGCATGCTTGTTGCCGACTTTTATTTCCTTATTTTGCATCTTTTTCTGTTTTTAGTTTGCATTTGTTTAGGGGTTCTAAACCTTGTACCTTCTTCCATCCACTGGCAGTTGCACTGAGAGTGCTGGGTTATTATCTGACATATGTCTTCTGCATTTTTTAAATTTCATTGGTGGTTCAATTTATGATGGCATCTTATCCTCAGCTTACCCGGTTTACTCTAAAAATGTATCTGTAAAGACATATAATCTGGAATACAGACATTTTCATTCTATTTTATTAGCACCTAAATCAGCTTAAATGGTCCTTGAGTCTTTGTAATGACACCCCTAATTAAGAAATCCATTGGTATCCACCTAACTGATCACCTGAGACTTAGAGAAGTCTACATGTTAAACCATGTTGTGTAGGAGAGAAAAAAGAAGGAAAGAGGTGGAAAGAATGTAGCTTTTCTTTGCATCCTTTCGTTTGGAAAGAGGGAAATATGAGCAAGTTAAACAAATGGATTCTTTCTATTTAAATTGACTGTTATGTTTATTTTCCATCCTCTATGCTAAACAACAGAAAGGAAAAGAACCTTCTTCCCCCATTTTTCCTCTCCGTTCTTCATTCTCTCTATCTTCCATCCATGCCTAATAGTGTTCGATGCATAGAAGGGATACAATATGGCATCTAGTCATCAACCTTTAGGGTTCAACACCTCAATGGTGTTTTCTGACACATGGCATTATTTTAGGGTAAAAATGCTAGTTTATGCTACCAATGGATTACTTAATTAAAGGACAATTTAATCATGTTGGAATCCCTATAATTAAGGATAGAAATCTTACCTTATTACTAGTAGTTCCCTTGTAAATAGAAATTAATCTCAGTTACTGATTCTTAGGAAATTAGGAATTTTTTCCTTTAAAATGATTATTCCTCTCTTTATAATCTGTAAACTAAAGCAGTAGAAGAATAATAGAATATTTTCCTCTGAGTTTTTTCATGGCATCAGGGCTTTAGGATTCATTCGATCCTATTTTTTTCTCTAATTTCCTTTACTAAAAATTCCTTCGGTTTAGTCCTCCAATGGGTGATATCAATGAAAATTTCTCTGAAACTGAGACATTACAAATAACTCAGAATATCAATCAGGGAATCACTCAAGGTGAAATTAATTCCTCCTCTATAATCACCAATCATTGGCTAAATGGGAAGAACTTCCTGCAGTGCTCTCAATCGGTTCTTATGGTGATTCGTGGTTGTGGCAAATTAGGGTACATCAATGGAGAAATTCCACTACCAACCATAGCTGATCCTACTTATGCCACTTGAGAACTCAACAATTCAATTGTAATGGCTTGGCTAATCAATTCGATGGAAGGCCATATAAGCCGCACCTATCTTTTTTTCAAAACTGCAAAAGACATGTGGGATGCAGTCAAAGAAAACTACTCAGATCTTGGAAACTCCTCCCAAGTATTTGAGATCAAGCTTAAGTTAAAAGATATTCGACAAGGAACACTCGAGGTAACTCACTACTATAACAATCTGAAAATTTTGTGGCAAGAACTGGATATGTATTATGAGGCAGATTGGGGTGAAGGCTTAGAACACAACAGGTTTATGACCCATCTCAATAATGAACGTTTTTTTAGCAGGATTGAACCGTGAGTTAGATGAGGTCCGTGGCCGAATTCTGGGCAGATCACCTCTTCCAACGATCGGTGAAGCATTTGCAGAAGTTAGAAGAGAAGAAAAGCGTCGTCTTGTCATGATGGGAGATTCAAAGGAACCTAAACCTATGACCCCGATTTCTAACTGTCCTACTGAATCCTCTGCTCTCATCTCCAAAGGTCTACAGCCACAAAAACGTGCTGGAAATGATTCTGGATCAACAAGACCATGGCGTAGTCACTGCAATCGTGTTGGTCATACAAAAGAAAAATGCTTCAAACTCCATGGCTATCCTGAAAAAAAACAGAAGGATAATAAGATTGCCATGTTATCCTCCACTACTGGTGATGATGTTCTTGATGTTCGCTTAACCAAAACACAGCTTGAGACTCTCTATAAGATACTTGGTACTCCCACTACTCATGGATCTCTAGCCACTCAAGGTACTGCCCTCAACATTGCTTTTGAATCTAATAATCAATCTCCTTGGATACTCGATTCGGGTGCCTCCGATCACATGACAGGTGACTCCACGTTGTTTCACACCTACACTCCTTGTCATAACAAATCCCGAATCCGCATAGCTGACGGTTCTTACTCACCTGTAGCTGGAATAGGAGAAGTACAAATGACAGAGTTTTTCTCTCGATAAAGTCCTACATGTCCCAAACTTGTCCTGTAATTTACTTTCAATTAGTAAACTTACTAAGGATGAAAAAGTTCTTGCTGAATTTTCTGCAATTGGTTGTGTGATACAGGAACAGAAATCGGGGAGGATGATTGGTACTACTAAAGTTGATGATGGACTATATATTTGGAATAAAAACAGTACACAAGGGGATTGGCTCTATCCACTTCAAAAGAGGACACTATTATGTTATGGCACCGTAGGTTAGGACATCCAAACATTGTGTATTTGAAAAAACATCTTTCGCTGTTATTTCGAAATAAAAGTATTAATTTCTTGAAGTGTGAAATTTGCCAATTATCTAAACATACCCGTGTGCCATACCCATTAAAACCACATATTCAGTCTCAACCTTTTTCGTTAATCCACAGTGACATATGAGGAGCCAGCCGAGTGAAAAATATTACAGGGGCTAGATGGTTTATAACATTCATTGATGATCATACTAGGGTCTGTTGGGTCTATCTACTCAAAGAAAAATCTGAAACACCCAAAGTATTCCAAAATTTTCACTCAATGGTTCGAACCCAATTCAACTCTACCATACATACCCTCCTTATTGACAATGGGAGAGAATACTTCAACTCTGTCTTAAGTCTATACCTTTCTGACCAAGGATTTATACACCAAAGCTTTTGCCCTGACACTCCTCAACAAAACGGGATCTCTGAGAGAAAAAATCGTCATCTCCTTGTTGTGGCTCAAGCCATATTCGCCATGAATGTTCCAAAATACTTGTGGGGAGAAGCTGTCCTCACTGCCTGTTATCTCATAAACCGAATGCCATCAAAGATCCTCAATTTCCAAACACCTTTAAATACTCTTTTAAAGGCCTTCCCTCTATTTCATGTTCCTAATCTTCCAGCCAAAATATTCGGCTGTAAAGCTTTTGTCCATAACCATCAACCAAATCAATCCAAACTTGATCTTCGAGCCCACACTTGCATCTTTATTGGATATTCTCCTACACAAAAAGGCTATAAGTGTTACTCACCAACATTGCGCCGAATGTTTGTCTCTCGGGATGTTACCTTTTTTGAAAATGAACCATACTTTGCAGCATCTCATCTTTCGAGGGAGATTTTTAATGAAGATGAGACCCTTAATACTCTTCTCATTATACCTCCTGATCCTACTATTACTATCACAAACAAACCTATCCTAGATTTAGTTGTTGTTTCCCCTGTGCAGCAAGAATTTAACATCGTCCTTCCCAATAACAATACCTCCACCGAAGTACAACAGCCACCTGATCAAGGAAAACAACAAATACAGGTTTACTCCCGACGGAATCGTTTTCCTGAAACTGATACAGCAGTGCCAATTACATCTCCAACCGATGACTGTTCTGAAACATAAGTCCCACCTCCGTCACCATCCATCTATCTTCCAATTGTAGTTCGAAAGGTTGCAAGGAGCTGCACTCAACATTCTATTTCTCGGTTTGTATCCTATGGAAATTTATCTAAGTCTTACAAAGCTTTTGTGACTAATATTGATTCTGTAAAAACTCCAAAAAATATAGGAGAGGCTCTTGAATCAGCTAAGTGGAGACAAGCCATGATGGAAGAAATGAAGACCCTCAAAAATAATGAAACATGGGAAGTCTCGGATCTACCTAAAGGGAAAAAAATCGTAGGGTGCAAATGGATTTTCACTACGAAATTTAAACCCGATGGCCGTATTGACCGATACAAAGCTCGACTAGTAGCTAAGGGATTCACCCAAACTTATGGTCTCGACTACAATGAGACGTTTGCACCGGTTGTCAAGCTAAACACCGTTCGGGTCTTGCTATCTCTTGCTGCCAACCTTGATTGGCACTTGACTCAATTGGATGTAAAAAATGCTTTTCTCAACGGGGAATTAAATGAAGAGGTGTACATGGATTTCCCACCCGGGTTTGAAGAAAATAAGGACCAAGTGTGTAAGTTGAAGAAGTCCTTGTATGGGCTGAAATAATCTCCACGAGCGTGGTTCAGCCGATTTGCAAAAGCTATGACTAGCAGAAATTACATTCAAGGACAGGCATACCACACCATGTTCTACAAGCACTCGGAAGAGGGTAAATACTGCATACTTATCGTTTATGTCGACGATATAATATTAACAGGAAATGACTCGAGCGAAATTTTGAGATTGAAAGAATTTCTTGGTACAGAGTTTGAACTTAAAGACTTGGGGAGTCTTAAATATTTTCTTGGTATGGAGGTAGCAAGGTCGAAAAAATGTATCTTCATTTCCCAAAGGAAATATGTTCTTGATCTACTGCCGGAAGTTGGTTTGATGGGCAGCAAACCAGCCAAAATTCCTATGGAGTTTAACCTTAAATTAGGAACTAATGAGGATGGAGAAGAAATCGACAGGGGGAGATATCAACGTCTAGTATGAAGGCTCATCTACCTATCTCACACCCGTCCAGACATAGCCTTCAGTGTGAGTGTTATTAGTCAGTATATGCATCCCTCGAGGGAGAAGCACCTAGAAGCTGCATATAGAATACTAAGATATCTAAAAGGAACTCTTGGTAAAGGACTGTACTTCAAGAAGATTGTCAACCGAAGCGTGGAAGTCTACACTGATGCAGACTGGGCAGGTTCTGTTAATGATAGACGCTCTACAAGCGGCTATTGTAGTTATGTTTGGGGTAATCTCGTGAAGTGGAGGAGCAAAAAAACAGTCTTTGGTAGCACGTAGCAGTGCAGAGGCAGAGTATCGAACACTATCTCATGGTATATGCGAAAGAGTTTGGATACAAAGACTTATGGGAGAATTAAAAGTGCCTTATACCAGGCCTATGAAGATGTACTGTGACAATCAGGCTGCTGTTAGCATAGCACATAATCCTGTGCTTCATGATCAGACCAAACATGTGGAGATAGATCGTCACTCTATAAAAGAAAAAATACACTCAGGAGAAGTATGCATCACCTACCTACCTACTAGACAACAAGTTGCAGACATGTTAACTAAAAGTTTGAATAGAAACATGTTTGAAGAACTTATTGGCAAGCTGGGTTTGATTAACATCTACACTCCAACTTGAGGGGGAGTGTTGGAATCCCTATAATTAAGGATAGAAATCTTACCTTATTACTAGTAGTTTCCTTGTAAATAGAAACTAATCTCAGTTACTGATTCTTAAAAAATTAGGAATTGTTTCCTTTAAAATGATTATTCCTCTCTTTATAATCTATAAACTAAAGCAGTAGAAGAATAACAGAATATTTTCCTCTGAGTTTTTTCAAATCATGTGAAAGGACTTTGTATTGGTGTCTTTCTACATTGTATAGGTTCTTGGATTTTGTCTTGCATGAAGACCTCAAGTATAAGTTAAGAGCTTAATTCTTTTATAATGGTTGGTTGTGACTTAAGAGAATAAAGGAATTCATTGAGTTGCTTGAAATACACTAGTAAGTTATTGCTTAATCACTCTAATAGTATTGTGGATGTTCGTTTGAAATGTGGTTAGACTGCTCGCTATGTTACTCAGACTTGGGTATATTTCCGACATAGATATTTTCAATTTCTTCAAGTGTCATATCCTTGTATCCATGTCTGGTTATGCATCAGACATAGGTACATCAAGAAAAGTGAATAGTGAGTAACATAGCTAGTTAGAATGTTATACGAGCAATTGATTTGGTGACAGGTTCTGAATGTCTCTGGTGTATATATTCTTTTTCCTGGGAAAAAGTGCTATATGTAAATTCATTCTTCATTTTTATTCAAGTTTCGGGGAAGACGGATTCCAACTGGCTTTCGCAGAGAATGCATACATATGACGTAAATGATGAGGTGCAAGATGTCTTTGTTGCCCTATTTTGTATTGTGTTTTAATATGCTTTGTATGTAACAATTTTGATGGAGCTATTTAATCTAAACTCTTATTGCTGCTATTACTGTATTATTCAATCTATAGCTTAACCCGGTCCCTTTCTAGTAACTGAGATAAACCTAGCCTTTATTATTTTCTGTTTTTGATTGAATAATATTCTAACAATCTAACTGTTGGCACTGCTGTTGTTTGATTCAATGCTTTATTTTGAACACATACTATTTTTACTACTGTTGCATAAATACTTTTCTCTTACGGTGAAGGCCGTAGTTTTGGAGATAACATAATTGACTGTAGGTGTTAGCGTTTGAATAACTTGAATAGTTTGATTCAAACCTTTGTTTTTAAGCACATATACTCATTTTATTGTTTTGATGTATCAATACTAATTTTATGGTGAGGTTATAGTTAGGCCTTAAAAGAATGGTAAAAATACCATGGAGGCTCTTGTTTTATAGGAGTCGGATTGTATTTTACCCTCCACTCGAAGAATAATCAAATTAGTCTTTATATATTAGATTAAAGAGCAAATCGATTTTTCTGTTAAAAATTTTACTCATTTTTATTGTTAAAAATTGTACTGTATGTTAAAATGAGGTATACATGGCACACCATTGTAGTTGTTTGGTTATCTTGTCAGCAACGTTAGTTTTAACCATTAAAAATTGATTTTTTGTACTAGAAATAATCAATTTATTTTTTAATCTAACGTTAATTTTCATAGTAGGGAAAGAGCTGATTATAGGTATTGGAATTTAAATACAAATAACTAAACTAAACCCTGAATTCGATGTGGTAATCTCATTGCTTAATCGGTAGGTTCAGCTATTATAGGTGATGGTGAAAAATAATTGATGCTGCTGAGCATGCTAAGACCTCTACTGAAACTGAAGTGAACGTGTCTGAATTTGTCGTTATCTTTTACTGCAAGATTCTTTTAATGTTCACTTTGTTTTGTCGTACGAAGTTTGCTTATAAACTTTTAAGACTTGCAGTAGAAGTTGGGTTGTTATTGGACGGTCGAAGATGATTTGCTGTATATCACTTAATTGCAATATTCAACGGAACATAAGTGTTGGATCTTGCTGTCAGAAATTTTTAGGTAGAGGCTTCCAGCTTGTACAAATGATATGTAAAAGCTTCGAAGGAGGAAAAAAAAAACTAGGGAAATTGTTACGAGAGTTCGAAACGGAACTTTTTACTATGATAATGTCATTTTATTATTATGAAATTAATAAAAAAAGAACATCTAAGAACTGTAGTCCATTTTCCATCAGGAGATTAAACCTGGTAGAACAAGAAAAGGTGGGCTACCCGTGTAATACAGTCACATTTACCATGTACGTAAAATAGAGTTTTATTTTACAATATTGCCAATTTTTGTCAATTTAGCAGTTACAATAATTGTATATTTTTACTTAAAATAAAAATTGACGTGTATAATTTACGTGGTAATGGCCAATTGGAAGGTCACCCTCTGTTCTAGCCACCCAAACAAGTAGGAATCATCTGTTGACCCAAACATATAAATATCTTCAAGAACGATGAAGAAATGATCGACTCTCTAATCATGTAAGTTTATACTCTATCAACTTATCTTCGACACTTAGCTTTCACAGTACACTTTTACTATTTGTAACCTTAGGTTTTTTGATAGGGCTAGACTTTGTAATCATCACCACATTCTCTTTTGTACCTCCTTGTTGTATCACTGTATCAACAATTGGTACGATAAATGTGGACAATAAAACTTCGTAATCCCATAATTGATATGGACAATCCAACTAACCTAACTTGAAACAAGCTGTAGCTTGCCTTACAACTACACCTCCTTCCCTAACTGTAACCTTTACGTCGTTAGATTGGGGTTCTTATCAACAAGCCTTTGGGACCTGGCCTTATGATTTAGAGACCCAAGCGAAGCTACGATGACTAGAGTAGTAGTTCTTTCAACAAGAACACCGCTTCAAAGAGCAACAAGAGTGGTAATGTATCCTTGACCAAAAGAACACTCTGATTGAGCAGCTGATTGTTGAATTGAGAGCTGCCAGGAGGGCCCCAAGCGAGAGAATCTAGTCTGCCAAGAAGATGAGGCCCAATCAACCTTTCATAGAGACGAGGTAACTTATTGGTAGCATCCCAACATTCTCAAGGTAAAAATAATGCCTATCTAGAAGAGCAGCTAAGGATTTTCAAGGCTGAGATGATGCAAGAAATGAAGAGGGTTAAAACAGACGAATTTGTTTGGAACTTCTCCAATGAGTGCCAACTGTATTTCAGCCTTTTTCAAGTTTCTAAAGTTTGTATATAACGGGTTGGGAGGATTCAGAAGATCATTTGGCTTGGTATAACAACCATATGAATATACTAAGTGTAACACCCTATACCCGACTCGATTCACCGGGTCTGAATGTAGGATGTTACCAGACTTAAAACACTTAACAAAAATTTTGAAATGGGCGAAGACTTTGCTGAATGAACTTTTCACCTATTTATTATTATTCTAAGACATAGATTTTGAAGATAAACATTTATTTAATTACAACTGATTCTCAATGATAGTGTAAGTCAATATTACTTAAAAATTTATTGAAATAGACCCCAAACGTGGTGTACAATATTATTCACCATTTAAAAAAAACATATTCTATAAAGTGTCCTTTTGTATGCATAATATCGCTAAACAACCGACTACTTTGGCGCGTCCCTAGCTTGGTCCCTTCTGGCGAACCTAACAACCTGCAATACAAATAAACACCTATAAGTTCAATGGAACTTAATGAGTCTAAACCATTATTACCTTTCAGCATTGATATTGAATTCCTCGACTCTAATATTCTGATCCCTTTCAGATTTTTGGTTTATACTTTCTGATTTCTAGTTGGTAGATAACTATACGCCAACTTTAAGACTTAACCGTCTTATATATATTTCACCCAGATGGAGGTAACCCAGACTTCACACCACATTTTAAATCCTTCTTCATAATTCCCTTAAAGATAGTAGTTGGAAACACATCTCAATATGATGTTCGTCAGATTCTTGTAGCTTGTGGGTTTTCTTATAGACCATACAAACTTTCTTAGGAGAATATAACTTTTTAATTCACACACTCAAATTCTGAATGACTTCCTTACAAGACATGAAAATTCTTAGGTATGGCGGGCAGCTCTCACCACATTTAATTCCAGATACTGAAAGCTTCTCTACCTTGGAAGTCACTATGGTGGATTCTCTTGTCCATTATATTGTTTGAGAATTCATTCAGAAAATGCCTCAAAGGCATACCCACATTTCACCATACGACTGTCTAATACTTATCGGTTAGGCTCGTATGTCAGAATTTGATAGATAGGTTCTCCAGATGACTTGTCACCAAGGCTCTCCAGATAATATACCACAAAGGCTTTCCAGATAGATTGCCACAAAGGCTTTTTAGAGAGATCGCCATAAAGAATTTATAGATAATCCATTTTTACTGTTTGGGCGAACCATCTCTGTGGATGCCATGGGGCTTCTTCCATATGATGTTATATCGTCACGCCATCTTGTCGTATTATCATATGATTCTATGGCCATGGACTTTCCACAGGTTTATTCTGTGATTTTCTAGTTCGGTTAGCATTATAGCTGTCTTACCGAAGGCTACATAATAAATCTTCATTTCGTATTTGTATATATCACAACCTCTCTTGTACTGGACTCGTACCTAATCAAAAGATCTTTTTAAAAAAACTTTATCATTCGTACATGTGTAACACTGATTATTATCCCCTACACATTCTAAAGATGACGTGTCTACTCTCTAACAAGAAAGACACTTATAATGTAACTTAATGTTCAAACAACTATCAATACTCTTTTCTAACATTTATACAAATATTATCCCAAGGAAACATGCTTATCTACAGATGCACCAACCATTTATTTGAATTAAAGTGATATACAAAATTCAATTTTAGAGACTCACCAAAAACTCTCATTCACCTCGACTCAGAACATCTGTGCAATCATCCTTCCCGGTCTAGCAGCAACAACTGCTTAAAAGATCATAAAACCTCCATTAAAAGTCTTATTTTTTGATAGGTTACTAACAATTCGCCTATACATGACCCTCATGTAAGGTCTTCCTACTCAAAACATATTTTTCTCACATCTTTATGCATCCCTACTATTTTTTATTGTAACATCCAAAGCTATTAAACTTACCAAGAGGTTAAATCATCCACTAATCTACAAAACCTTAGCTTTAGCTTACCGAATAAGAATAAAAGAATGTCTAGAATGAAAAAAAAGTAACCAGAGTGTAATCGGAAGAGAAAAACCCCTTCACCATATATATACTCCCAATCTCTTATAGTAGATTTTGACAAGTGGCAAAGCTTATCTAAACAATCTCCTAGTTTTTCATAAAATCTAGGGGTAGGTAAGGAGAATTCAGTAAAGATCTTTGTTACTGTTTTGACCAGTCACGAAGAGGGTTTAATCGATTCCACTAACTCTCAACTAATCTTGTTACGAGAACCAATCATGAACAGTGCTCAAATAAACAAGTGTGCTATACTTTGGCAGCAACTTGCGTATGGCGTGGCCTTAAAGACAATTAAGTCTCTTGTAACATTCTCTTACACTTGGTAGGTTATTGTGCCCGACCAAAATTCTGAGGCGTACTCTTCCTTTGGCATATGCATTCTTGAGCGAAGTCTTTCTTAACTTGAAGATACCCTGAAATTAAACCCTTCAATACCGCCAGCAGGCAGATTCTTGGCTAGTATGTGCCAATCAATTTACATACATAATTTACTCATCTTTTTTAAATTGTTGATTTTTGGGGTGTTATACTAGGAGCCTCCCATAGAATCAAGTGTAGGGCATTCTTTATGACCCTTTCTCAAGCAACACGATAATAATACTTGTGGCTATTACGGGGCTCCATTTACCCCTTTAACCAAGTAGCCAAATAGTTCATGAGTTATTTTTGGGCTAATAAAAAACTCCAGCAATCCTCAGCCTACTTGTTAAAAATTCATCAATGAGCAGGTGAGTCCTTTCTTGATTACATCCGTTGATATAGTGCAGCCACCATGATCATGAAGGGGTCCATTGATGAATGGGCCAGTCAAGTTTTCATTATCGAAACTACCAATCAAATTCTAAAGTATATCATTATCGGGAACACTCTAAGTGAACTTTTCATCTTGTATGATATGACTCATAAGTTGTTGGAGGGGGATAAAGTTGAGAAAGTTTGTGCCCATTCTTCTGCACTTGTCCCCTAACAAGATAACCCCCTGTGACAATCACCCCCAAGGTGATTTCAAAGCTATCAGCATCCTAGGACCACTCTTAGGGTATGTGGTCATGATTATGAGCATTACAACTCATCAAACCAAAGAAACCACTAGTGGGTTAATAATCTTCACATCACTAACTGTCAATGACCTATTCAAAATTATCGAGGAAGCCAAGATCAATGACCCAGTGCCCCCTATAACCAATTCAAGACCAACCATGAGTTCAATTGCTCCCTACCTTAGTTAGCATCACAGTAACTCAGAGGATCATAGATTTAACACCACAACCACCACTCAGTTAGCATCACAGTAACTCTAATCACCACTACAAGTACCATAATGCCTAGGGGCATCGCACTGATTAAACATGCCTCGAGATAAGGAAGCATGATAATCATGTTAATATCACAAAAATAAGGGAAAACAAGTTGGAGGAATAATTGATTTGTTGGTAGGAGGGAAGCATGTAAAATGGTTTGGTTCTAATTTGAAGCGAAAGGCCCACATGGGAGTATCCTATCAGTTTTTGCCACAGTAAAAAGCCCGAGGTCTCTGAATGGTAACTCTAGTTTTTAGAAATAGATGAGAGGGACACTTTAAATGTAGAAGAAGGGGATTCTTTGGTAATCTCAACCAAAATCTCTTCTTTTTATGTTAGAAGAATCCTGGTAGACACATACAACTTGGTTGATACTTTGACAACCAAAGCGTTCTATTCGATGGGCCTTAAGGATACAACTCAAACCGAAAAGTCTAATTTGTCTTTGCAAATCAACTCATTATGGTTAAAGGGTCCATTGCTCTTTCTGTAGTCCTTGGTGACAGTGAGCACACCATTATTGAAATGGTGGGATTTTTAGTAGTTGACCATTCGGTAGCCTAAAATGTCATATTTGGAAGGACAATCATTAGGATGACTAAAATGATGGTGGATACTTTTTGCATAACAACCAAGTTTTTTACCTTCACAGGTGAGTTATATATAAAAGTTGATAGGAGACATTCCAAGAGTGTCACATTTTCTCCCTACAACTCACAGGGAAAGATCAACCCTCCTTATCTCTCTCTGGCTTATTGCAT
Source organism: Gossypium hirsutum (assembly GCF_007990345.1). Taxonomy (NCBI): domain Eukaryota; kingdom Viridiplantae; phylum Streptophyta; class Magnoliopsida; order Malvales; family Malvaceae; genus Gossypium; species Gossypium hirsutum. The sequence continues at coordinate 3,197,962 of NC_053445.1, read as the reverse complement.
TTCACATCTTCATCTTTTAATAGGGGTCAATATCATTAGAATGTCGATAATTGATTTGGAAAGCTTTGGAGCTAGACCAAATACCCAACTTTCTAATAGACAACTAGCAGAAACAATGTAATCCATCTGCCTGTATCGGAAGGACCCTGAGAAGGTTACCTAAACTGTTTCCACCCTTCCCGCATGAAGAGAAAGAATCATTAAGTTCCTTTTTCATGGAATGTCAAGATGTATTCTCTTGGTCTGCGAAAAATAAACCAACAATCCACTTGTATGTCACTTGACATTCCCAATGGGTGGATCCTGGTATATAACCGGTAAAAAAAAAGAAGAGAAAATTTTCCGATGAGAAGGTTACGACTACATGAAAAGAAGTAAAGAAACTGCAAGCTACGGGTTCCATTTGAGAGGTTACATACCCTTATTGGGTTTCCAATATGGTAATGGTACCCAAATGCGAAAACAGATGGCAAATGCGTGTAGACTACACCAACTTGAATAAGACTTGCACAAAGGAAAACTTCTTGCTCTCTTTCATAGATCGATTGGTGGATTTTTTTATAGGCCACCAATATATGAGCCTCATGGATACCTTTCCAAGCTACAATTAGATATGTGATTCTAAACCTTTCCGAACATCCAACATACAAATTGAGCATCTACAACAGTATTTCACCAAGATACATGCATACCATTCATCATACCACTTAAGCTAATATCAAGCATTGTTCAATCATCATTCTAAAGCAATCAAACCATCATAAATCAAATATAGAAGTCCTTAAACAGTATATAAAAGTCCATTTACAAACCAAATAAAATGAAGTCTAATCCCTTCAATATATATAGTCCCACATTACCTTTATTTTTGGTAGTTGAAGAAAAAACACTTCACATACACAAATTAATAGCCTTAGATGGATCACTTGCTTGCTCACTCCTCCTCCTCACTCAATCCATTTCTCTGCTAAATAATAATTTGAGAGTGTGATCTTAACCAAGCTTAGTGACTGCTCAAAGATGCCACAGTAAAACACAATATCAAAGGCTAATAGAAACTATACTAAGAACAAGTACACTTATAATCATGAATCATTAAATCATATTGATATATTGGTATCTAGTGATTATGAAATATGTATGGAAATACAACATATCGAATACACGGATCTCTATCACACCAATGACTCAAAGAGTCTAACATGTCTCAAATAAGTGTAGCAATAAGCTAACACTCTCCAACACACCAACATGTCCCAATGAATAGAGCTTAGCTCAACATTCCCTTATCCTTCCAACATGTCCCAATATTAAAACACATATATGAGTAATAAATTCCTATGGCTTGTCAAATATATCCAATGATTTCAAGATATCACAAGGCCATCATATCCATTTTACACATTTATTTATTGATTTATGCACCTTTCCACATATCATGTTGTCGCATGTGAAATGATATGCGATTTGTGCAAGTATACACGCCGAATCAAGTAATAAAGTGATAAGTGAGTATCGTTCCTATGAAGATCAGATTGAGGCACAAAAATGGTCAAGTTATTGTAATATATGGTTATTGATGCTATGGCAAAAACAACAATAAGTATGCAGTGACAATTAAAGGAGTAGTGATGTATACAATATGTGGAATTAATGAATACTTGGAAATTTTATGGCAAAACAAAAGTAGAAATGTAATGGAAATTATGAGAATTATTACGGGAATATTATGTAAATGAACAAAAAATAACTAATAATGATATGGCAAAGATACTATGGCAAAGAATAAAGAATATACGATGTTGATTTGAAAGGTCGGGATTACTAAGAATCTACCCTTATTGCCAATAATGCTCCGGCAAAATCATGCTTAGTTTACTGCTCAGAAGAGCTCTAAAATGGTCTATTTCTTTCGAGAGCAAAAACCTTAAGTTACCTTGCTCGTATCTGTGGGCTTTTAATATGGTACCCTCTACTATTTTTCTTCTATATGAACGTTGCTTTATGTCTAGAATCTACTGCAAGTATCAGTTGGGCACTTGATCATATCATTCAATATCAATCCAACTAATCATACCTTTTTAGAATTAGATTTAGTTTATGGGCATGCGGAACAATCATTTATGTCTAGGGATTGCACGCATACAACTTAGAAATAAAACAATTGAATAAAAGAGTAAATTGATTTAGATATATGATTCAACCATTAAAGAAAATAAAAGTTTCATAATGTAATCCTAACTCGATGAAATTTAGCTCATGGGTTGGAACATAAAATTTAAAACCAAAATAACATCCAACACCATTTTCATCATTCAATTCACGGAAGAAAAAAATTAAGAAATACTGAAGACTACGGGAAGATAGCATTCGTATGTCCAATTCACACTCTAACAGCATAATATCCTGCGATGGCTGAGAGGGACTACTTTCGTCTTCCTCTTTCAGTCTCTACTCAGCCACTACCATCAAATTTTGCCTAAGGATCTCTTCCTTTTTTATTCATTGTTTTAAGGTTTCCTTCTTTGGCTTTTTATAGCTTTTTTTAGGGCAAATCCAACAATCCATATTTATCTTCTCTTTTTAAATTCTTTTTTCAACAACCCAAGATTGTCTTCTCCTTTTTAAAATTCTTTTTCTAAGATAAAAACCAACAACCCAAGATTATCTGATCCTCTTTTTTAGCTAGATTTTGTTGGTACAAGTATAGTTGGGCTGGTATGCGTTGAGTGTTGACTCGGTTTTTCTGGAATTGCCACGACATTCATGCTGACGAAATATCCAACCTTTTGCCCTAACAAACCTTCACTCCTTTTTTTCTCGTTCCTCGATCTGCATCTGCCAAACCACCAAACACAGCCCTACCACAATCAATTAAAAGTATCTAATATTTAAACCCAGTCCAAGCACCTAATGAAATGATGAAAGTGCGAATGAAATGTCCTAAAATACAACTAAATGTACCAAAGTACAAGCAATTAGCTAGGTATAAAGTCATGAAATATAAATCTTTTCAAGAGTTATCACATGTTAATCATGATCACATAGCTATCACATTGCTCGTTGAGCCACAATCACTATAATCTCAGATATGTGCATAAAATCGGAAGATAACAAGTCATATTCTAACATAATCCTATCACATATCGTCATATGCACATCTCATTACACTTAAGCATTATTTACAAAATACCATAAGTTCAAGTAAGAACACTTACACTTGGAACTTAAGATAGGTGATTATGCTAACCTAAGGTCCTAATTAACACAAAGAATCGTGCTTACATCCAGCACACCAGATGACTCACCGATTTAGCTTTTTCTTGAATGTTGAAAGCTTAAACAAGATTTTCCTTGCCCTTTGTTTTGCTCAAAGAGGCTCCAATTGGATCTGGCACTTTGCGTACACATCAAACACATAACAAAATCATCATTTACAGCTTTAAACAGAACAAACAACCTCAAACACATAGTCATATGCTCTCCCCTCTTAATTCCAAAAACTTAACTACTTAACTAAAAATAAGTGATTTCCTTGTTCAATTTATCGTTTCTAATCACTAAACATGATTTTAAACATCTAATTTATCATATTAGAGCAAAGCCATCAAAAACACCTAATTACTCAGATCTAACTTTTCCTGAAAATTAATCAATTATGAATACTGAAAGAGCTAAAACTAGTAATTCTTAAAAATCCTTTAACGATCTATAAAATTGAGTTTACAAACCTTATAATTAGTCCAAAACAAGTTAAAAATAGTTTAAAACTCGTGATTTAACTTAGAATTTCATATTTCACCATTTTTAAGCTAAAATTCAATTCAAAACTTTAGATCTATGTAATTTTCACCGCAGTTGATTAAATCTTGAATTGTAAAAACAACAAGCTTAGTTTGATCATTAGAAATTAGAATATTAACTCAATTTGAAAAGAATTCCGAGTTGAAGATCTAATTCGATAAAAAACTTTTGAAGAGAAATGAAGAAATTGATGATAGAAACAAAGATTTTCTTTAAAATTGAAGGATGATTTGGTGTTTAGAAGGTAGGAAAATCATTAGGGTTTTGCTAATTTGAGAGAAAAAGATTTGATTTGGATTTGAAAGAAATTTCAAATGAATTGATGAAAAGAAAGGGAAGGGGCGTGCGTTGTTTAAATAGGCAATGGGAGGAAAAAAAATTTTAAATTTAGGGAAATTTTCCTTTGAAAAACTTTCAATTTTTATCCTTTTCCAAATCAATCCTTATTTGAATTAAAATAACCATTTTCTTAATTAATTTCAAATCCGGTTTCATTTTTAAAATCCCTTTTAAAATAATTAATAATCAAACACTTAAGCCTAGTTTCTCAATCTAAATTTTTAAACCCAATTATTTTTATAATATTTTATTTAGTTATAATAATCATTTTTATCCTAATTTTAGTATTCAGATCAAATATCTGGTTCACTAACCCGATTCTACTAACCTGATTTTTGGGATGTGACATATTGACAACTGGTGAGTAAGCTATTTCAAAACCAAATGGGGAGATGTATGGAACTGTATGTAGGTGAGATGCTTGTCAAAAGTGCCACCATAGAATAGCCTGTCAACGACCTCTAGAAGGTATTCACGGTATTAAGCAAATACAACATGGAGCCCAATCTGAGTAAGTTCACTTTTGGGGTAAATTTTGGAAATTCTTGGGTTTCATGATATCCAGTAGGAGGATCAAAGCAAATCTGAAAGAAGTCAAGGCCATTTTGGAAATGACCTCTCCGCAAAAACCCAAGGAACTTCAATTGTTAACCAGACGAATTGTATCCATCAACAAGTTTGTTTGAAGATCATTAATAGATGCCTACCATTCTTCAAAGCATTATAAAGTCCCTTCTAGTGGATAGGAAAATGTTAACAATCTTTTGAGCGGTTAAAGTAGTACCTGAATACCTTTCCGCTTCTAGCATCTCCCTTGGTGACTTATTATATGTGTATATTATTTCTTCTGAAGAAATAGTAGTAGCGATATTGGTCAAGGAAATTAGTGGACAGTAACCTCCAATTTATTATGTTAGCAGGGTTTTGCAAGACGAAGAGCTAAACTACTCCCCGGTAGAAAAGACTGTTTTTACCGTGGTAATGGTTGCAAGAAAACTTTGTTACTATTTTCAAGATCATCCAATTGTGGCCTTATCCGACCAAGTACTTAAGGACATCCTGGGCAAGGTCGATACTTTTGAAAGGATAATCAAATGAAGTTTCGAGCTAAGTGAATTTAGGCTAGAAAATCTATCGCGGAAGGCAGACAAGGCCCAAGCTCTAGTTGATATCATAGTCAAGTACTCACTTTCTTGACCATTTGAAGCTTTTAATAAAAACCTCGCTTGAGGTCCTTCAAGTACCTAGAATAAGGTCCTTTCACAAACCCTCATCCATCGTAGGAAAAACCTTAAATTCTTTATGTGGACGATTTTTCAAGAAAAAAAGGTTTTGGAGCTGGAGTTCTGTTAGTAGGACTTGAAGGAGAAAAGTGGGAGTACATTTTATCCTTCTTTTTTTTCTACCTTTAACAATGTTGTTGAATATGAAGCCTTCGTGGTAGGACTAGAATTGGCTCGTAAATTGAGCATTCGAAGTCTCTATGTCTACACAAATTCTCAACTGGTGGCAAAACAAGTTGAAGGAGAGTAGTAATTGAAGAACCAACATTGGTCAACTACTTAACCATGGGTCTAGTTAATGGGTTTTAAAATTTTAAGTTAACAAGGTCTTAGTTTTTGGATATGGTGCCTTAAATGTAGTATTTTCATCTAACTACACTTGTAATTTTTTTAACAGATTGGTTAATAAAATTATTCAGGATTTTTTGCACGCAAAGTAAAATGGAAGCAAATGTTGCTAACTAGTTGGCTCATGTTTAACCAATGTTAAGCGATATTACATGGTCGGATTGTAATTCAAAAAGATAAATTATATTAGTAGACGAATCTAAACATGTCCTTAGTCTAATAAAAATGAGTAAACCAATTGAAAGACTAATATACTGTCTATCAAGTCCAATTGGGGAGATGTTTTGTCCTGGGCATCGGAGTGGATGACTCTCAGAAGATAGAGACATAGATGTGACTGACTGGATTGACTGGACTGACAGCAAATTAGACTGGCCCCAAGAAGAATAAATCCTAAATCTGTTTATGGATTTATTCGCTTGTGGCATTCATAGTGTGGCATACCTAAATCTATAGTGGATGATGGACTATATATGCGTGACTCGTACACTTTGATGTAAGTAAAAGCATGAGTTTGAATAGATATGGAACCAAAAGCTAGTGCATTAGGTGTACGACTTCTACAATATGTAACATCATTCAAAATAATGGAAATTCATAGCCTAAGACGTGGGTAAATGATATCCTCTTATTGGCATTACATGGTTGATGAAAAGTAAACGTGGTCACAAGTCGATCGTCTTTGTGATGAATGACTTTATTACTATTTAATAGTAATTGACTTTTCATAGAGAAAGATGTAATTATTATCATGCGATAGAATAGGATCATATTGGGAGAGTGGATATCACCCCAAAGAGATTAAGAATATCCCATGAGCAACCTGGGTAGAGTCCCAAAAGAAGAGTGGGATTGACCACTCATATGGCTAATTGTAGTAGTAGGAAAAGGATTTTTTTCCCATTTGTAAGTAGAAGGACTTGTCTATTTGATATGAAAACCAAACCTCCTACCAAACTTCAATTCCACGAGAATATATTTGCTATAATCAACCTGTATTGTTACCTCCCCATTATAAAACAAATTTTTTGTCTTAAGAAGTGCCTTATGGGGTAGGAATACTAACAACCTAGAGGAACTTTCATCATTCAATTCCTGCACATAATACATGTATGGAAACAACAAATCAAAAGAGTGTACACCTTTCTTGTGGCTCATGATGAAGTACCTAAAAAATAACCACCAAGAAACTCTTGTCAACTACCCAAGTGCTATACTGAAATCATAAAGAACATCTCGAATAAACTCTAGAAGAGGAAGAGAAAAACCTTCATTGAGCATAAACAACAACAGGTAGAACTTAGGACTCCTTCTGGTTGTGTAACACCCTAAACTCGGCCTAGATGTTATGGCTGAATCTGGCGATGTCACATGGAAAGGGATTTCAAGCGATCCCGAATCAATCTAACCTTATCCTTTGTCTCAGAGACCAACTCAGGACTAAGAACACGTTGCTCACCCAACTCAGTCCAGCATAAAGGAGTGCGGCACTTACGACCATACAGTGCCTCGTAAGGTGCCATCTGGATGGTAGACTGGAAGCTATTATTGTAGGCAAACTCCGCTAACGGCAAGTACTCCTCCCAACTGCCTCCGAAATCAATAACACAGCTCCTCAACATGTCCTCCAGTATCTGAATCACCCTCTCTGACTGACCATCTGTTTGAGGACAGAAAGCAGTATTGAAATCTAATCTTGAACCCAGAGCTTCATGAAGCTTCTTCCAGAATCGAGACGTGAAACGAGGATCCCAATCAGAAATGATCGAGACAGATACCCCATGCAGTCTCACTATTTTTGATATGTAGAGCTTAACTAATTTTAAAAGAGAAAAGTCTGTTCTTACCGGGATGAAGTAAGCAGACTTGGTCAATCGACCCACGCTGACCCAGACAGAATCCTTCTTAGTGGGTGTTAAAGGCAACCCCCTAACGAAGTCCATCGTTACTCGCTTCTATTTCCATAACGGCATCTTAAACGGCTGTAGCTAACCCGAAGGTAATTGATGTTCAGCCTTAACCTACTGACAAGTCAAACAGTGAGCAACAAAGTTGGTAACCTCACACTTTAACCCTGGCCACCAATACAATTCTCGAAAATCTCGGTACATCTTGTTCCCGTCGGGATGTATAGTATAAGGACTACCATGCGCCTTTCTGAGAATCGATTGCCTCAAATCCACATCATGCGATACACAAATCTGACCGTGGAAACAAAGTACCCCTTCACTGTTCGGTCTAAAATCTGTTGTACTACCACCCTCAATCTATCAGAATCGAAGACCCAATGACTCATCTTTCAACTGCTTACCCTTAATTTGCTCAATTCATGACGGCTTAACCTGAAGTTCAGCTGATAAACTACCATCATCAAATAAACTTAGGCGAGCAAATATCGCCTTCAAATCAGTCATAGCCCTACGGCTCAGTGCATCAACTACCACATTGGCCTTACCAGTGTGGTACTTAATGGTGCAGTTATAGTCTTTAAGCAGCTCAATCCATCTCCACTACCTAAGATTAAATTCTTTCTGAATGAGGAGATACTTGAAGCTCTTATGATCAGTATAGATGATACACTTCTCACCATACAAATAATGCCTCTAGATTTTTAGTGTGAATACCACAGTGGCCAACTCCAAGTTATACGTCAGATAATTTGCCTCATGGGTCTTAAGCTGACGGGACGCATAGGCTACCACCTTACCATCTTGCATCAACACACATCCCAAACCGACATGTAATGCATCACTATAAATAGTAAACTCCTTTCTAGGCTCCGGCTGTATCAGAATAGAGGCCTCAGTTAGTACAGTCATGAGCTTTCCAAGCTCTCTTGCTGCGCATCAGTCCAATTAAACGGTACACCCTTACGTAACAGCTTAGTCAAGGGTGCTGCAATCAATAAAAAAACCCTCTACAAATCGTCAATAATATCCACCCAGTCCCAGAAAATTATAGATCTCAGGCACATTCTTAGGCTGCTTCCACTCCAAACAGCCTCAATCTTTCGAGGATCAACTTGAATCCCCTCAATCGAAACACATGACCAAGAAATGTCTCTTCATGCAGCCAGAACTCACACATACTAAACTTAACATAGAGCTATCTTTCCCTCAAAGTCTGAAGAACGACTCGAATGTGCTCATCATGCTCATCCTCAGTCCTCGAGCAAACCAGTATATTGTTGATGAATACCACCACAAACTAATCTAAATAAGGCTGGAACACTCGATTCATTAAATTCATGAAAGCTGGCGGTGCATTAGTCAGTTCGAATGACATCACTAGGAACTCATAGAGACCATAACGAGTCCTAAACGTCGTCTTATGAACATCAGCCTCCTTAACCCTTAATTGATGATATCCAGATCGAAGGTCAATCTTGGAGAAAATCGAAGCTCCTCAAAACTGGTCAAACAAATCATCTATCATCGGTAGGGGGTACTTGTTCTTAATGGTCATCTTGTTCAGTTACCGGTAGTCGATGCACATCTGCATGGATCCATCATTCTTCTTTACAAACAGTATCGGTGCTCTCCATGGAGACATACTAGGGCGGATGAACCCACAATCCAATAACTCCTAAATTTGAGCCTTAAGCTCCGTAAACTTCTTCGGTGCCATTCAGTAGGGGGCGATAGACACCGGAGTTATACCAGGAAGGATTTCTATCCCAAACTCCACTTCACAATTCGGAGGTAAACCCGGTAGCTCCTCAGGAAAGACGTCCGAAACATCCTTTACTGTTATGATATCCTTAACTGTAGAGTCTCCAGAATTCGAAACACTTACATAGGCCAAGAATGCCTCACATCCCTTACGAACCAACTTCTCTGCCACCAGTGCAGAGATCACATTAGATAAGTAGTTCCAACGTTCTCCAATCATGACTACCTCCATATCATCCTCGGTGATTTTCACCTTTTCGACCAGAGCAGAAAGATCTCACTCCTTCTGCAAGGCTATTAGAACTCTCAAATTATCTCTGAGGCCATCCCCAAATAGGACACATCGCTCATACTCATGTGTCACCATACCTCACGCATAGCGGCTCAGTCTCAGAAACTCGGCCATTGATCGATCCCTCTGTGTAAGATTCAGAAACTCCCTACTATGTGCATCTACATAACTAGCTCCGATATATTTCTCTTGGAAGGCGGTCTTAAAGAACTCCCAAGTCAGACGTTCGAGTTAAGTGCCCTCGTTAACGATCAGCCACCACTGATAAGCCTCGTCCTGCAGCAGCGATACTGCATCCTTTAATTTCTACTTAGGGGTGCAATCTAGATCGTCCATGATTCTCTCCATGGCCTAAATTCAGTACTCGGCCACATTAGGGGCGACCCCAATGACACCACTGAAGAGCTTAGCTCCATTGGGCCGGAGTCATTCCGTAATCGACCCTCAACCCTCAAATCTAGTATTGGGCCCAGCGACCCTCTCCAAAATCCTTTGCATAGCCTAGGACAAAGCATCGTCCCCAGCCATGCGATCTTGGGACCCAATCTCAGTAGTGGGCGACATTAGTGTCTCACTCATATCCAAATTTTACAGGCTGGCCAATGACGAGGACTCAGTTCGAGCCCTTCTACGGCCTTTACCTTGGCCTCTAGTAACCCCGTCCGTGAATACCTCGTGTGCTCATATCTAATCAGATTTATCTCGTATTATAAGTTTTATGAATTAGTTACAGTTCCAGTGTTTATTAACAAATGTTTTATGTAAAACAGTATCGGTTATTCGGAGTTCGTTTTCGTAAATCGCAGTCTCACTACAGTTTCCAATTTTTTTACAATTTTTAGTATACACTAACTAAAGTGTTTTCAGTACAGTTTACTACCTATAGTAGTTTCAGAATATACTATCCATAATAATTTCAGTTTAAAACAAATCACAGTTCAGAATACTTATAGGATCAGCCCCAGAGACTCGGTGTACCACTTACTCAGTAAAAACATTTCAAATCATTTGAAAATTAATTAATTTTTCGAAAGCCCAATTTTTATAAAACACATAATCCATAGCTCAATTTTGTAACCTGGCTCTGATACCACTAAATGTAACACCCCCAACCCGGCCTAGACGTTATGGCCGAATCTGGCGATGTCACATGGAAAGGGATTTGAAGACAAGATTGTCGAGTTTAAAAACTGTTACAGTAAGTTAGCTTTAATTTAATTCGAAACAAAACTAGTTGATTTGCTTTAAAACTTGTCTCTTAGCGGAAGCTTTTGTAACCAATTAATTTAGGAAAAATCATTTCTATTTACGAAAAACCTTAGTTTTTAGAAAAAAATCGAGTTTTGTGAAGTTGTAGTTAAAAAAAATCATAAAAACAGTATAAAGTACTAAATTTAAAGACAACCAGTCCATAGTCTAGAAGAAACATCAAAACCCCAAATAAGTAATAAATTTTAAGCATTAACAGAAAATAGTTTAAAATTTACGTGTGGCAACCATCGAGTCCTCCGCTGCATCGACTCATCCAGTCTGAGGATTACCTGTATAGATTAAACAGAGAATGAGTGAGTTTTCGTAAACTCAATATGTAATCCCCACAGAAAACATGCATACAGATAATCAACGGAATTCAATTAGATACAATCTAGGGCCAGTGCCCATCACAAAATCAGTTTGGGCCTTAGCCCATTCAGATATAGTCTCAGAAATACATTAGGGCCTTGGCCCATATCAGATACAGAATGTAGATATAGTAAATCAGAATCCTACCCACCAGCCTTTACACACCATCTCCGTTCAACCCTACACACTATGTGGGGATTAAATCAACCCATCTATCCCTATACACCATGATGTACCGAAATACGACACATAATCAGAAGGTTGCAGCTGCGCTGCCAGATAACAAGCTTAATAGCCTTTCAGATACTTCCTCTAAATATCATCAACCCACCCCGATGCAATGCAACATACAAAATATGTTATGCCATTATGCAATTAATAGTACATACTGTGATAGCCCGAAATAGGGCCTAATCAGAATAGTGGTTTTGTAACCACAAATCCGAAGTGAAATAGTTTGATTTTATAAAGTTTTATTAATTTCCGATTGATTGAAATATTTTGTGAAAATATGGATAGAAAATTTTAATGATTTAGTGCCTAATTGAATTTTTAGGACTAAATTGAGAAAAATGCAAAGTGTGTCTAATTAGTGATTAAATGACTTAATTGAATTATTGCATGAAACTGGAAGTGTTAATGTGGAAATTAAACCATAAATTAGTGATATGGACACAAAAGGGTAATTCTAGAAAAATATCTAAGTAATGGGTCAAGGACATTTTTGTCCAAATTGAGAAAAAGACAAAATAAAGTGAAAATAAGTGTCCATCTTCTTCAAAATCAGACGTTTGCTGCCAAAAAAATTCATGTCACCATAGCTAGGGTTCTTGATTTTTCTAAGCTCAATTGTAAGTGATTTCTTGCCCCGTTTTTAATTATTTTCGTATTTTTATGCTTATTGAAGCTTGAATTTCATGTTTCTACCATTTAATTTAAATGAAATTAAATTTTAAAATTGACCCATTCATGATATAATTGTAAATTGATTAGTGATGTTAGATAATGAATGTTTGAAGTGTTAATTACAAGTTTTACTAGATGAATTTCAATGAAAATGTTGAAAAAGAAATAAATTGTGAAAGATGGTAAAGTGTGCATGAAGTTGTGATTTTGTGAAATTGGGGGCTGTTATAAGCATGAAGTATGATTTAGTGAAGTTTGAAATTTAAGAATTTAGTGAATTTTATTTTTACGAGCTTTGGGACAAAAGTGGAATTTTTGAAAAGTTATGGGAAAAAATGTAAGTTCGTCAAAATATTGTGTATGAGTTGTATTTGAATGGAATATTGATAAAATGTATTAAACTGTGTTAATATAGATCAAGAAAGAAGAAATAGTGGAAGTGATAGGGGAAAAGAGAAGGTTATCGACTAATTTACAAAAATAGTCGTTTTGCATCCGAGGTAAGTTACGTGTAAGTAATAGTTATATTTTTATAAATTGTGAATTATATTTGATATGTGAATTAATATTGAATGTGGAAGGAAAATTGTTCATGAATTATTCTAGTGATAAAGTGTTGAAAATAAAGTGTTAAGTGTAAATTCCCGGTTGAACTTAGGAATAGAAGTGGATACAAGTGACATGTCACTAGAGATCAGTGTTACAGTGTTACAGTGAGTCCCGGGTGCTGGGTGATCTAGCATGTGTTGCAGACACCTGACAGCTTGTGTGAGCAGGCCCATGGACATTTCCAGTGTTATTGATCAGTGGTAGCTTCGGCTACATTTCAGTGGTAGCTTCGGCTACATATCAGTGTGACACTTATGTGCTAAATCTATATGTATCTGTGTATATTCCGAGTGTTCAACGAGATTAATAATGAGTTAAAGTGAATACGAAATGAAGTGTGTATGCAGGTACAATTGAAAGAATTGAGCATATGTGATAAATGTTAAGTGTGAAAATGTATATGCAAGTGAATTGGTAAGATTGTGCATGTGTAAGTGATTGAAATTGCTAAGAAATGTTTTGATTAGTTATATGTTAAAAGTGTTAATTATTAAATGAGTAATTATTGTTTACATGTAACTTACTAAGCTATTTGTAGCTTACACATTTTCTCCTTTCCTTTGTTTTATAGTGATTTAAGCTTGCTCGAATTGGGAATCGTCGGAGCTCGTATCACACTATCATAACCATCTCGGTATTATGTGTTTTTCAGAATGTTTAAAACTATGGCATGTATAGAGTCTTATATAACGTGAATGTGAAAAATCACCATAAATAGTATAAATGGAATTAGAGAGTGAATGATATATATAATTAAAGCTTATCAAGTCTATTTTTACATAAAAGAAACGGTGTAGGCAAATGAATTTTATATTTTGAGATAATTGAATTTTAGTGTGACAGGGTCAGAATGGTTTTTGAAGTCCCCTGTTCTGACTTTATAAAATCATTATAAATTGCACAAAAATAATTATAGGTCATAATTTATATGTCTAGATTCCTTAGTCAGTCTATTTTCAAAATAAATAAATGATAACCTTATATGTATTCTGTACAATGAGATAATTGATTTTAGTACCAAGAGGTCAGAACTGTCAAGTAGTGAAACAAGAGAGAATTTAATGAAAAAACTGTACTAATTGGCTAAACCAAAAATTCTAAAAATTTTATGGTAAGAAGCTATATGTGTCTAGTTTCAGGGAAAATTTACAGATTTAAATTTCTAGTTTTGTAACTCAAGATATAATTAAATTAGTGCCAGTCGCGCAGGTGGACAGTTTTGTTGTGAACAGTGAATTTAATTTTAAAAGCAAATTTTTATGCTTCGAATTGGCAAGTTAAGTTGGATAACATCTCGTACTCGATTCCGGCGATGGTTTTGGGTAAAGGGTGTTACACATACATTCAGATATCATAAGTCATGCTCGGTATAGAAATCAGACAGACAGATCACACATATAGGGGTCTAAGTAAAGCTTACCAACTCTACAGTAGGTCCACAATCGACTTGGGCGACCCGTGCAACCTTACAGAACTTTTCAAAAAAATAGGCTCACACGCCCATGTGGCCGACTCGACCCAAATTGGCCTTGGCCATCTGATCCATTTTTAATGTAACCCGTGCTAGTTAATTATTCATATACGTTTTCACTATTTACTTATATGTTCCTTCAAAGCTGTCTACTTGAGTCACTGTTGCTAAATTATTTATATCTTGAGCTACAGAATTTCGAACTAAGATCCACTTGATGTCTTTGAAACTAGACTCAAATACCTTTTTACCATAAAAATTTCAAAATTTTTGGTTCAGCCAATAAGTACAGTAAAATTTTCAAACTTACCCTTGTTCTGTTGTCTAACAGCTTCGTCCCTTCTTTGCTAAAAATTAATTTTATCTTAGTAAAAAATTTGGATGATGTTTTCATTTGTTTCTATTGAAAATAGACTCATTAATAATTTAAACATGTAAATTTTAACCCCTAATTATTTTTCTCCAATTTTTGATGATTTTCCAAAGTCAGAACAGGGGAGCCCAGATTTACAAGCGAATTGACAACCAAGAACGAATAGAAATGTAACACCCCGAACCCGAGACCGTCGCCGGAGTCGAACACGAGGTGTTAACAGACTTCAAACCACTTATTTGACATTTCCCAGACAAGCTGCCAATTTGCGTACTAGTCGCTTTAAAAATCATATCTTGAGTTCTGAAACTTGAAATCCAGTTCCGTAAATTTTCCATGGAACTAGACTCATATACCTATATGGTAGAATTTTGTAGAATTTTTGGTCGGGCCAATTAGTACAGTTTATTAGTTAAATTCTCCCTTATTACAGGGTGCGACTACACTGACCTTCATGCATTACGATTTGGATAACTCCCTGCACAGAGCTTCAATACTGATGCCGTTTGTTTCTATAGAAACTAGACTCAGAGAGGAATCTATACATATATGGCATGACTCCTAATTATCTCTGGTTAATTTATAATGAATTTCCAAAGTCGGAACAGGGAACCCAGAAACCGTTCTGGCCCTGTCTCACGAGAACCTGAATATCTCTTAACATACTGTCCATATGATCGTTTCGTTACTTCTATATGAAAATAGACTCATCGAGCTTCGATTACATAATTTATTCACTATTTAATTCCATTCCTACTAATTTTTGTAATTTTTCAATCCCACGTCACTGCTGCTGCCAGCATCTGTTACTGAAGCAACTATGCCCATTTCGTGATTTCTCATTGATCTAACTAGTAATTCATCATACATATCACAAAATTATAATCATGACTAGCCATACCAAAGGCTAATCATTGTCAAGCATCTCCCTACTACACTATTGCCATATCATGAATCTTAACACCAAAATTAATCAGCCATGACATATGGCATAAAAATCGAATTACCAAGACTTACGACCTAACGTTATAAAACCAAATCCAACCGAACATTTATGCCATTTTCGCATGGCTAAAAGTTTACATACCAAATTTCAATAAAACATATTAGCCTATACATGCCGAAATGTTCTCCTAGACCGACTAAAAAAGAAGATACCAAAAGTTGCTAGCCGGTGTGATGACTCCGATGACGGCCCGATCACGCAAAAAGAGACGAGTCCAAGAAACCTAAAATAGGTGACAAGGAAACACCGAGTGAGTATATAACTCAGTAAGTCATAAGCAATGCACTACCATCCATTAATAACATTATCACAAGAGGAAGCAAAATGGAACGAGGCTAGTTACTCCATCCATACCGAACCATACCATAGTTCCTCAAACCTATCGGTTCAATCTCATACCAAGTCATGCATTCACATTCCATATACTAATCAATAGAATATTTGAGGCATTTTCATACATCATTTTATTTTCGTTACAATCATACAACTAAACGACCTTTCACCTATTCCACGATAAATCTTATGTACGTGACTTCAATTATAATTGTCACATAGGTTCAAACTTACCAAGCTCAACTTCAAATATAAACATAGCGCCTATTAGTCATGAACTCAAGGTACTTACCCGATCCGCTGTCCGTGATCAACTCAATAATGTCGCACACTTAGTGTCCATAGTGATTCAAAAGTATATATTAAGTCCGCACACTCAGTGCTATATAATCAACTCGCACACTTAGTGCTATATAATCAAACTCGCACACTTAGTGCTACATAATCAAACTCGCACACTTAGTGCTGTACAATTTAAACCCGCACACTTAGCGCCAATCTCATGATCATAAATGTTTATACCCGCACTCTTAGTGCCGAGATCAACAACTCAATACATCTCACCTCTTTTCTTTTCATTCAACACTTTCATCACCACATACATACATGTATATATATATTTATCATTCCATTCAGCATCATTACATAGACGTTATGACCATTTAAATTAATACAAACTATATGCTTAATGACTTACTTTATGTTGGGTAAAATAATTCCAAGTCGGCTACTCGATGACCTTCGATTTCCCCTTGTTGGACGCCTCTCCTTTAGGTTCTTGAGCTTAAATAAATAAATCAACTAGTTTAATTACCATGCTAGTTATTTATATCCCATAACATTAATAGTTTCATATCAAAAGAAGCATACGGCAACATTTTATTTTTATTCACCTTATGCTTTTTACTAACTTTAAGCCATTCGGCTATTGATCACCTAAGATCCAATTACTAAAATTAACCCAATAAATATTTCAATAAAACACACATAAATATTATATACACGGCAACCACCCTTGTTAATTACTCATATATATTTTTAATAATTTTCATTTCATCTTACAACCATTCTTGTTCAAAACATTAGAACCTTAACTAATACTTATAAATTGTCTCAAGGCCGAATGCATTCTTACTTCCAAAGTAACATAGTCGATGATATATTTTATTTCAAGGTACATATTCATAATTCAAATTCAACCATATAAACCAATATCACCCACTTGATCAATTATAGAGAATTAAAGTTAATATCACAATGTGTACTCTATATGGCCCATTATACATAATCAAATTTAACATCATCTATATATTTTCTCATATGGCCGAATATACATACCCCCATATAATATCATTTTCATTCCATTTAACACTTAATTTCCACTACATAAACACTTGGCCGAATAATCCTAAACTAGCAAAACTCCACATTTGTTCATACCATCTTTTAAATTCACATATATCTAATTAGGTAGCTCATATTTTCCCCTTTCTAATATTTCAATCCAAAATATCAAAACACCATCCTTTTAGCATTTATCCAATAATACCGTATGCACAATTTGTCACCAAAACTAAAGAAAAATCAACATATGGGGTTACAATAAGAGCTTGACTACTACTAGATTCTCATAAAAATCAATAGAAATAACATGAACTCCTACCTTATTTAACCTCCAAGATAGCCGAATGCCCTAGACAAATTCCTTCCTCTTTCCCCTTTTGTTTCGGCTTTGCAAGAAGGTAAGGAAGATGAACACACTCTTTCTTCTTTTTTCTTTTTTTTCTCTTTTCTTTGTCTAGCTACGGCAAATGGAGGGGGGAGATGGATGAGACAACTTTGTTTTCATCACCCCTCCCTTTTCATTACTTAATTACTAACCCTTTTATTTATTCTTTCTAACATAACACACTAAGCCAACATGTTCCCAACATGTTTCCACCCATAGCATGGCCGGCCACTAGCTCACATTTTGGGTAATTTGACATGCAAACCCATCATTTTCATAACATGCATTAATAGGCCACTTCACATTTGCCTAGCACATTTCTAAATTTTCTCACATAAGTCCTATTTAATAAAATTCACTTACAATTAACAAAATTCAAGCATGAAATTTTCACACATGCATATATACATATAATAAGCATCAAATATGATGGCTAATTATTAGTATGACTCGGTTTTGTGGTCCCGAAACCACTTCCCGACTAGGGTCAATTTTGGGCTGTCACAACTCTCCCCCACTCAAGAAATTTTCGTCCCTGAAAATCTTACCGGTAAATAGGTTTGGGTATCGTTCTTTCATCGAGCTCTCGGTTTCCCAAGTAGCTTCCTCGATCCCGTGTTTGAGCCATAACACCTTTACTAACGGAACCCTTTTGTTTCGCAACCCCTTCACTTCACGAGCTAGGATACGCATCGGCTCTTCTTCATAACTCATATCGGCTTGAATTTCAACCTCCGACGGACTAATTATGTGCGAAGGATCAGATCTATAGCGTCGAATCATCGAAACATGAAAGACGTCGTGAATCTTTTCAAGTTCAGGGGGTAAAATCAATCGATACGCAACTGGACCGACTCGTTCGGATATTTCGTATGGCCCAATGAATCTCGGACTCAACTTGCCCTTTCGGCCAAATCTGAGTACCTTTTTCCAAGGCGAAACTTTAAGAAACACTTTATCTCCCACCTGATATTCAATGTCTTTTCGTTTCAAATCCGCATACGATTTCTGACGATTCGTGGCTGCCTTTAGACTTTCACGGATTACCCTTACTTTCTGTTCGGCATCTTTAATCAAATCGACTCCGAAAATTTTACTTTCACCGAGCTCGGTCCAAAACAATGGTGTACGGCATTTACGACTGTACAAAGCCTCGTAAGGTGCCATCTTAATACTTGATTGAAAACTATTGTTGTAAGCGAATTCAATCAAAGGTAAATACCGTTCCTATGAACCACTAAACTCGAGGATGCAACATCTCAACATATCCTCAAGTATCTGAATTATCCGCTCGGATTGCCCATTGGTTTGTGGATGAAAAGCGGTGCTAAAATGCAGCTTGGTACCCAAAGCTTCTTGCAATTTCTTCCAAAATCGCGAGGTGAATCTCGGATCTCTATTCGACACGATAGAAATAGGTACTCCATGTAATCTCACAATCTGAGAAACATACAATTCGGCTAGTTTATCCAATGAAAAATCTGTACGCACGGGGATAAAGTGAGCCGACTTAGTCAGTCTATCAACAACAACCCAAATCGCATCCTTCTTACTTGCTGACAATGGCAGTCCGGACACAAAGTCCATTGTGACTCGATCCCATTTACACTCGGGTATCATGATCGGCTGAAGTAATCCTGAAGGCACTTGATGTTCCGCTTTCACTTGTTGACATATTAAACATCTCGAAACAAAGTCGGAGATGTCCCGTTTCATACCATGCCACCAAAACCGACGTTTCAAATCGTTGTACATTTTCGTACTCCCCGGGTGCATTGACATTCGACTACAATGAGATTCGTTCAGAATCATCGAAATGAGTTCTGAATTTCTTGGAACACACAACCGGCTTCTGAACCTCAAACAATCGTCATCATCAATTTGAAATTTGGATTCCATATTCGGAATACATTCAGCCCGTTTTGTAACCAATTCATCGTCGACTTTCTGAGCTTCACGAATTTGATGAATCAATAATGGTTTGGCCTTTAATTCAGCTACTAACACATTGTCGGGTAGAACAGACAAGTGCACATTCATCGCTCGTAAAGCAAACAGCGATTTTCGGCTTAAGGCGTCCGCAACCACATTAGCCTTTCCCGGGTGGTAATCAATGACAAGCTCGTAATCTTTCAACAACTCAAGCCAACGTCTTTGTCGCAGATTTAAGTCTCTTTGAGTCATCAAATATTTGAGACTTTTGTGATCCGAAAATACATGGCACTTTTCGCCAAACAAATAATGTCGCCATATTTTCAAAGCAAATACGATGGCGGCTAGTTCGAGATCATGGGTTGGATAATTTCTCTCGTGTGGCTTCAATTGTCTCGACGCATAGGCCACAACTCGACCTTCTTGCATCAATACGCAACCCAACCCGAGTAGGGATGCGTCACTATAAATGACAAACTCTTTGCCTGATTCGGGTTGCACTAAAATTGGAGCTTCAGTCAAATGAGTTTTCAGTTGATCGAAGCTTTTCTGATATTTCTCCGTCCATTCGAACTTAGCATCCTTTTGAAGTAGCTTCGTCATTGGTGTGGCTATCATCGAGAAACCTTTTACAAATCGTCGGTAATAACCGGCGAGCCCCAGGAAGCTCTGAACTTCGGTAACATTTCTTGGAGGCTTCCAGTTAAGTATGGCTGAAATTTTGCTCGGGTCAACTCGAATACCCGATGCGGATGCCACATGACCCAAGAAACTAACCTCTCTTAACCAGAACTCACACTTACTGAACTTAGCATATAACTTCTTATCCCGCAAAATTTGCAACACTAATCTCAGGTGCTCAGCATGTTCGGTCTCATCTCCTGAATAGACTAAGATGTCATCAATGAACACAACTACGAACCGGTCTAAATACTGTCTGAAGATCCGATTCATCAAATCCATAAATACCGCAGGGGCATTAGTGAGCCCGAACGACATCACTAAGAACTCGTAGTGACCGTACCTCGTTCTGAAAGCAGTTTTGGGTACGTCCGAATCTCGAATCCGCAACTGATAATAACCCGATCTCAAATCTATCTTTGAAAACATTGAGGCTCCCTTTAGTTGATCAAACAAATCATCAATACGCGGAAATGGATATTTATTCTTTATCGTCACTTTATTCAGTTGACGATAGTCAATGCACAACCTCATGGTTCCGTCCTTCTTTTTCACGAACAATACTGGTGCACCCCAAGGTGAGAAACTTGATCGAGCGAAACCTCTATCCGTCAACTCTTGCAATTGAGCTTTCAATTCCTTTAACTCGGTTAGTGCCATACGATACGGAGCTATCGAAATTGGCGTAGTTCCAGGTACAAGCTCAATACCAAACTCTATCTCCCGAACAGGTGGCAAACCCGGTAACTCTTCAGGAAAAACATCCGAGTATTCACAAACCACCGGCACAGATTCGGGTTTCTTTTCTAATTCTTTGTCATCAAGTACATACGCAAGGTATGCTTCGCACCTTTTTCTTACATATTTCTGGGCCAACATTGCTGATATTACAGCTGGCAACCCCCTTAAGTCCGTAGACTCAACTCGGATTATCTCGTTATTTGCGCACCTCAAATCAATAGTCTTGCTTTTGCAATTCACAACCGCATCATGCGCGGTCAACCAATCCAAACCAAGAATAACATCAAATTCATCAAACGGAAAAGCATCAAATCGGCCGGAAAATAGGATTCTCGGATTATTAGAGGGCATCTCTTACACACTTTATCAACAAGTACGTATTGACCCAAAGGGTTTGACACTCGAATTACGAACTCAGTAGACTCAACAGGTAGAGTCTTACTGGATGCTAAGGTTTCGCATACATATGAATGAGTAGAGCCAGTGTAACACCCCTTACCCGTATTCCTTACCGGAACAGAGTATGAGGTATTACTAAATTTTTAAAAATTTTCGACAGCATTTCTACTTATTTTTGCTTAAACCTCCTGCAAATTTAGAACACATTCCAATATACCAACCAATTTCATTTGTATAAACACACATATAGTTTAACTATTAATAAACACTACATTTAAAAGGGAACCATAACATATATTTACATGATGATCCCACATTACATAAAGTGTCTATACATGCCATAAAATTTCGGAACACTAGTAGTAAAATACTAGATGATTGTCTGACTTCGTTCCAATTTCCGAGTTGTTGGAAGTCACTATAACCAAGAGAAAAATAAAATCGAGTAAGCATATAGCTTAGTAAGTAAACACATGATAAATAAGTAATTACTCCCATAACTACACCAAAATATAAACTTATTCATGAATAACTTTATTGTTTTGGCAATTTCCAGCAAGCTGTTTTTCTGCGTCATAGTCGCTAATTTATTTTTATCTGGAGCTACAGGGCTCCAAATTGAGTTCCGTAAATTTTCCCTGAAACTAGACTCATATACCATTTCACCATAAAAATTTCAGAATTTTTAACCCAGCCAATTAGTACAGTTTATTCATTAAACCTTCCCCTGTTTCACTGCCCAACGGTTCTGACCCTTCCTCACTAAAATTTACTTAACTCTCTGTACAAAATTTGAAAAATGGGTTTTCTTGTTTCTAATAAAAATAGACTCAAAAAGGATTCCAGGGATATAAATTTCATGCCATAATTATTTTTTTACAATTTTTGGTAATTTTCCAAAGTTAGAATAGGGGATCTCGAAATCAATCCAGCCCTGTTTTAGTAAAATTCAGATATCTCCAAAAATACAACTCTTTTGCTTATTCTATTTCTTTCATATGAAAACAGACACATCCAGCTTCAATTTCATATATTATTCAGCTTCCCATTCATTTTCCACCATTTATGGTGATTTTTCAAAGTTACCCAACTGCTGTTGTTCAACACAGTTTATAATTAAATCGTTCCTTTTTCGTTTTTGATATTTTCTCCCATCTCATACATGGATCGATTTAGTGTCCAACTCAATATTTACCCCATAAAATTTTCCACCATATGGCAATATTCACCTTCCACACTTTTTCGTTGAACACTCGGAATGTTAACCGTTATTGGTGGATCTCGCACTTAGCACCACCACTTAATCGGGGAATCAGCACTTAGCAACCCCTTGGGGGAATCAGCACATAGCAACCCCCTTTTTATTTCAGAGATACGGTGGATATCGCACTTAGCACCACCAATGAACCGGGGAATCAGCACTTAGCAACCCCTCGGGGGAATCAGCACATAGCAACCCCCTTTCACATTTCAAAGATACAGTGGATATCGCACATAGCACCACCAATGAATCGGGGAATCAGCACACAGCAACCCCTTTATGTACAACATACTTCGGCTTATTCCGAGTGTTCAACCCATAAATCATATATTGCAACCCTTTACCACCTTTCCCGATTTAACAACATTTTTAGGATATGGCCAAACATTTATTTTAATTCCAAATAAATCTCAACATATATCAATTAATGTCAAAATAATACATCAAGTCACGTGTTTACTTACCTCGGTGCAAAATATCGTAATTTTGCACTTCACTCCACTATCTTTTCTTTTCCTCGTTTGAGATAATCTTCACGTCTTTCTTGATCTATAATAGCAAATTTAACTCATTTAATGTTCACATTCATTAAAATAATCCACCACCCAACTTTTTGAAAAATTACAATTTTGCCCCCAAACTTTTGCATAATTACACTTTTGTCCCCAAGCTCGGAAATTAAACTTCATCACTTATTCTTAGGTTTTATGACATGTGAACATTTTTCCCTTCTATGGCAACATCAAATTCTCACTCTAACATACACTTATGAACAATAATTATTTTTACCGATTATGCCTATTTACCCGTTTTCGCTTAAAATCGCTTAGCAAAAGTTGTTTAACATAATTTATAGCTTCATATTCCACCATAAAACAGAAAAATAAACACATTTCACCTATGGGTATTTTTCCAAATATGAGCCCTAACATGAATTATTGCTAGAATAAGCTAAACCGAGTTACGAGGATTCCAAAAATGCGAAGAACATTAAAAACGGGGCTAGGATGCACTTACTATGAGCTTGAGAAAGCAAAGAAACCTTAGCTATGGCTTCCTTCAAATTTCGGCAGCAACTAATGAGGAAGATGATGATTTTTGTCATCTTTTTCCCATTTTATTTTTTTTATTACCAAATGACTAATATGCCCCCACTTAAAAAAAATCTATTTCTCTCATTTCTTATGTCTATTTTTGTCCATCAACTAACTAATGGTCTAATTACCACATAAAGACCTCCAATTTAAAATTTCATATCAATTAGATACTTCTACATATAGAACTCAACTTTTGCACTATTTACAATTTAGTCCTTTTGACTAAATTGAGTGCCCAAACGTCGAAATTTTCGAACGAAATTTTTACGAAAATTTTCCGTGAAATTGTAGATCATAAAAATATAATAATAACCATATTTTCCCTCGTCGGATTTGTGGTCCCGAAACTACTATTCCGACTAGGCCCAGAATCGGGCTGTTACAACTCTCCCCCTTAGAGATTTTCGTCCCCGAAAATCTTACCGGAAAAGAGGTTTGGGTACTGTTTCCTCATAATTTCCTCCGGTTCCCACGTAGCCTCTTCCATTCCATGTTTTTGCCACAACACTTTCACTAAGGCTACACTTTTATTTCTTAACTGTTTGACCTCCCGAGCCAAAATCTTTATGGGTTCTTCTTCATAAGTCATATCTGGTCGAACCTCAATCTCTGTAGGAGAAACTATATGTGAAGGATCCGAATGATAACGTCGCAACATCGACACATGAAATACATTATGTATCTTTTCCAACTCTGGCGGTAAAGCTAACCGATATGCTACAGGGCCAACTCTCTCGGTAACTTCATATGGTCCAATAAAACGTGGACTTAGTTTGCCTTTACGACCAAATCTCAGAATCTTCTTCCATGGGGATACTTTCAAGAACACTTTATCACCCACTTGAAACTCAATTTCTTTTCTCTTTAAATCCGCATACGACTTTTGCCGATCTGAGGCAGCTTTTAGGCAATCACGGATTATTTTCACCTTTTCTTCAGTTTCTTTCACCAGGTCGACTCCATGAATCCGATTCTCACCGAGTTCAGTCCAATATAAAGGGGTTCTACATTTACGCCCATATAATGCTTCATACGGTGCCATTTGT
The DNA here is from genome assembly GCF_007990345.1 of Gossypium hirsutum. Taxonomy (NCBI): domain Eukaryota; kingdom Viridiplantae; phylum Streptophyta; class Magnoliopsida; order Malvales; family Malvaceae; genus Gossypium; species Gossypium hirsutum. Next base: position 3,173,018 of record NC_053445.1, on the reverse strand, counting down.
ATACTTGACTGATAACTATTATTATAAGCAAATTCAACCAATGGTAGATATTTCTCCCAACTGCCTTTCAATTCTAAAATACAACACCGGAGCATATCTTCAAGAATTTGAATCACTCTTTCCGATTGCCCGTCAGTTTGCGGATGAAACGCAGTACTGAAATTCAATTTTGTACCCAAGGCTTCCTGCAACTTTATCCAAAACCTCGAAGTAAATCTCGGATCTCTATCCGATATAATAGATTTAGGCACCCCATGTAATCTCACTATTTCAGCAACATATAATTCAGCCAACCTGTCAAGTGAATAATCAATGCGTATCGGAATAAAATGGGCTGACTTTGTCAATCTATCCAAAATTACCCAAATAGCATCTTTCTGCTTTGGAGTTAAAGGCAATCCTGTCACGAAATCCATCGTGATACTGTCCCACTTCCATTCTGGAATCGTTATCGGTTGAAGTAAACCCGATGGCACTTGATGCTCAGCCTTCACTTGTTGACAGATTAAACATTTTGTTACAAATTCCGAGATATCCTTTTTCATGCCCGGCCACTAATACAACTTCCTCAAATCATTGTACATTTTCACACTACCCGGATGGACTGATAAATCACCACTGTGTGCCTCACCTAAAATAGTCCGAATTAGCTCATCATTTCTCGGTACACATATTCTGTCCCTGAACATCAGGCAATCATCTGAACCAATTTGAAAATCTGAGTCAACACCTGCTTTACACTGAGCTCTCTTGGCTTGCAATTTACTGTCATTCTTTTGAGATTCCCGAATTTGCTGAAGAAATAACGGTCTAGCTCTCAATTCAACCAACATTGAGCCATCATCAGATAAAGTTAACATCGTACCCATAGCTCTCAAAGCAAATAAAGATTTTCTGCTCAAGGCATCAGCAACCACATTAGCTTTCCCGGGGTGATAATCAATCACTAGCTCATAGTCTTTGATTAGCTCGAGCCATCTTCGTTGCCGCAAATTCAAGTCTTTTTGACTCATCAAATATTTCAAACTCTTATGATCAGTGAAGATTCGGCACTTTTCACCATACAAATAATGACGCCAAAATTTTAAAGCAAAAACAATGGCAGCCAATTCTAAATCATGCGTCGGATAATTCTTCTCATGCGGTTTCAACTGTCTCGAAGCATAAGCTATTACTTTGCCCTCTTGCATTAACACACACCCAAGGCCATTCAACGATGCATCACTGTAAATTACAAACTCCTTCCCGGACTCAGGTTGCACCAACACTGGCGCCTCAGTCAATAATGCCTTCAACTTTTCAAAACTCTGTTGACATTTATCGGTCCATTCAAACTTGACATTCTTCTGCAGTAACTTAGTCATAGGAGAAGCAATCATCGAGAATCCCTTGACAAACCGTCTGTAATACCCAGCTAAGCCCAGGAAGCTTCTAACTTCAGTCACATTCTTTGGTGGCTCCCAATCAACAATTGCTGAAATTTTGCTTGGATCAACCCGAATACCTTCACTTGAAACTATATGTCCCAAGAATCCAACCTCACGAAGCCAAAACTCACTTTTGCTGAATTTAGCATACAATTTCTTTTCTCTCAGAATCTGCAACACAGTTCTTAAATGTTCTGCATGCTCAGATTCATCCCGAGAATAGATTAAAATATCATCTATGAACACCACCACGAACTTATCCAAGTACGGCCGAAAAATTCGGTTCATCAAGTCCATAAAAATAGCTGGAGCATTTGTTAACCCAAAAGGCATTACCAGAAATTCATAGTGTCCATACCTTGTTCTAAAGGCGGTTTTCGGCACATCAGACTCTTTAACTCTTAACTGATAGTAACCAGACCTCAAATCAATCTTAGAAAACACTGTTGCCCCTTTTAATTGATCAAATAAATCATCAATTCTCGGCAAAGGATACTTGTTCTTTATAGTCACCTTGTTGAGCTGACGATAGTCAATACAAAGTCTCATAGAGCCGTCCTTCTTTTTCACAAATAACACAGGAGCACCCCAAGGAGAAAAACTCGGTCTCACAAATCCTTTATCTGTCAACTCTTGTAACTGAGCTTTTAATTCCTTCAACTCAGTCGGAGCCATTCGATATGGTGCAATAGAAATCGGTGCAGTACCAGGTAACAGATCAATAGAAAACTCAACTTCTCTAATCGGAGGTAACCCAGGCAATTCCTCTGGAAATACATCTGGAAATTCACAGACTACCGGCACTGATTCAAGCTTCGACCCAGTTATATCAGTATTCAACACATAAGCAAGATAAACTTCACATCCCTTTCTCAAGTATTTCTGAGCAGACATGTGCGAAATCACCATAGGCAACTTATTCGGCTCCTTTGTTTCAACCCGGAGAATTTCACCGTTTTCACAATTTAATTCAAGAATTTTCTGTCTACAATTTACCTTGGCATCATGCAATATCAACCAATCCATCCCCAAAATAACATCAAACTCATCAAATGGTAACAACATCAAATTAGCCGGGAAACAGTGACCTTGAATCATCAGGGACAATTCTTGCAAACCTTATCGACTAAGACATATTTGCCTAAAGGATTTGATACTTTAACTACAAATTCAGTGTTTTCAACAGGCAATTTCTTACTAGACACCAAATTCATGCATATATATGAATGAGTAGAGCCGGGATCAATCAAAGCAATAACATCAATATCATGAAGAGAAAATGTACCAGTAATCACATCGGAAGATGAGGCATCCTCTGAGCACGTATGGCATAAGTCCTGGCAGGCGCTCTAATTTCTGATCCTCCAGCTGCATCTTTCATCACACTTTTACCACTGACTTTGCTTCCCACATTTCTCGGCGGTCTCCCTCTACTAACAATATCACCCGATCCAGCTCTTGGCAAATTTTCTTCCTCTCTTCTCTCAGGGCAATCTCTTACATAATGCTCTTGGGAACCACACCTGAAACAAGCTCGTTTAAATCCCCAACACTCACCAATATGTCGCCTGCCACACTGTTGACATTCAGGCCGGGTGTTTCCTACATTGCCCACACTTGCTACAGAGGTAGCTCGAGTTGTAGCTCCAGAATACGACCTCCCTCGGTCTCTGCGTGAATACCCAACTGAACCGGTTGGTCGTGGATCCATCCCTTTAAACTTCTTCGAATGAGATTGAAATGTTCTGCCCATTGTCCTCTTCCTTACATCTCGAGCTTCCATCTCTGCCCTTCTCTTTCTCTACTCAGCTCTTCAGCTTTGCAAGCACGATCAACTAATACCACAAATTCTTTTAACTCTAAAATTCCAACATGTAATCTGATGTCTTCATTTAGCCCCTCTTCAATCTTTTACACATAATAGCCTCCGTAGGCACACATTCCTGGGCATATTTACTAAGCCGGACAAACTCCGTTCATATTCTGCTACTGACATTCGGCCCTGTTTCAATCCGAGAAACTCTTTGCGCTTCTGATCAATAAACCGTTGGCTTACATATTTCTTTCTGAATTCTTCCTGAAAGAAGTCCCAAGTAAATCTTTCTTTTGGAACCACCGATATCAATGTTTTCCACCAACGATATGCCGAATCCTTCAATAAAGACACAGCACATTTCAAACATTCTTCAGGGTGCAAGATAATTCATCAAATACCCGAATAGTATTTTCAAGCCAAAACTCGGCTTTTCCGGATCATCATCAACATTGGCCCTAAAATCTTCAGCCCCATGCTTTCGAATTCTATCAACAGGTGGCTTACTGATCTCACCAATTCGGCACTCCGTGGAGCTACGGGGACCGGTTGGGAATAGGAGGGGTGGAGGAGGAGGAACATTCGATTTACACGGACATATTTTATATACCAATCACTCATCATTCGGAGAAGGCTTCCCGAGCCTCATCCTGTCCATGTGTCTCATGTCTACTCTCTTCCTGCGCGGTCCCTTGCGCGAGAGCCGGCGCATTACTTTCAACATCATCTGCCACACTTCGATCAGGATCCATTTACTATATAAAACAAAATTTTAAATTGTCAGAATCATCACACTATCACAATAATTTTATGGCATGTATAGACTGACTTCCACACGTATTTTATTGGTCCGAGAACCGACTAAACCGTAGCTCTGATACCACTAAAATGTAACACCCCTTACCCGTATTCCTTACCGGAACAGAGTATGAGGTATTACTAAATTTTTAAAAATTTTCGACAGCATTTCTACTTATTTTGCTTAAACCTCCTGCAAATTTAGACACATTCCAATATACCAACCAATTTCATTTGTATAACACACATATAGTTTAACTATTAATAAACACTACATTTAAAAGGGAACCATAACATATATTTACATGATGATCCCACATTACATAAAGTGTCTATACATGCCATAAATTTCGGAACACTAGTAGTAAAATACTAGATGATTGTCTGACTTCGTTCCAATTTCCGAGTTGTTGGAAGTCACTATAACCAAGAGAAAAATAAAATCGAGTAAGCATATAGCTTAGTAAGTAAACACATGATAAATAAGTAATTACTCCCATAACTACACCAAAATATAAACTTATTCATGATAACTTTATTGTTTAGGCAATTTCCAGCAAGCTGTTTTTCTGCGTCATAGTCGCTAATTTATTTTTATCTGGAGCTACAGAGCTCCAAATTGAGTTCCGTAATTTTCCCTGAAACTAGACTCATATAACATTTCACCATAAAAATTTCAGAATTTTTAACCCAGCAATTAGTACAGTTTATTCATTAAACCTTCCCCTGTTTCACTGCCCAACGGTTCTGACCTTCCTCACTAAAATTTACTTAACTCTCTGTACAAAATTTGAAAAATGGGTTTTCTTGTTTCTAATAAAAATAGACTCAAAAGGATTCCAGGGATATAAATTCATGCCATAATTATTTTTTTACAATTTTTGGTAATTTTCCAATTAGAACAGGGATCTCGAATCAATCCAGCCCTGTTTAGTAAAATTCAATATCTCCAAAAATACAACTCTTTTGCTATTCTATTTCTTTCATATGAAAGACACATCAGCTTCAATTTCATTATTATTCACTTCCATTCATTTCACCATTTATGTGATTTTCAATTACCCAACTGCTGTTGTTCAACACAGTTATAATTAAATCGTTCTTTTCGTTTTTGATATTTCTCCCATCTCATCATGGATCGATTTGTGTCCAACTCATATTTCCCCATAAATTTTCACCATATGGCATACTCACTTCCACACTTTTCGTTAACACTCGGAATGTAACCGTATTGTGGATCTCGCACTTAGCACCACCTTAATCGGGGAATCAGCACTTGCACCCTTGGGAATCAGCACATAGCAACCCCCTTTTTATTTCAGAGATACGTGGGATATCGCACTTAGCACCACCAATGAACCGGGGAATCAGCACTTAGCAACCCTCGGGGAATCAGCACATAGCAACCCCCTTTCACATTTCAAAGATACGGTGGATATCGCACATAGCACCACCAATGAATCGGGGAATCAGCACACAGCAACCCCTTTATGTACAACATACTTCGGCTTATTCGAGTGTTCAACCCATAAATCATATATTGCAACCCTTTACCACCTTTCCCATTTAACAACATTTTTAGGATATGGCCAAACATTTATTTTATTCCAATAAATCTCAACATATCATTAATGTCAAATATACATCAAGTCACGTGTTTACTTACCTCGGTGCAAATATCGTAATTTTGCACTTCACTCACTATCTTTTCTTTCCCGTTTAGTAATCTCACGTCTTTTGATCTATAATAGCAATTTAACTCATAAGTTCACATTCATTAAATAATCCACCACCCAACTTTTGAAAAATACAATTTTGCCCCCAAACTTTGCATAATTACACTTTTGTCCCAAGCTCGGAAATTAAACTTCATCACTTATTCTTAGGTTTTATGACATGCTGAACATTTTTCCCTTCTATGGCAACATCAATCTCACTTTAACATACACTTATGAACAATAATTATTTTTACCGATTATGCCTATTTACCCGTTTTCGCTTAAATCGTTAAAAATGTTTAACATAATTTATAGCTTCATATTCCACCTAAAACCAAATAACACATTTCACCTATG